>NC_086448.1:638160937-638460937 GCF_028390025.1 Pseudophryne corroboree
TTTAAACAAACTATAAATATTATACAATTTTTTTTCTTTACATACTATGCTGGGTGGCTCTTATTATGGCTAGCCACTCCTCTCTGGTCAGGTGGCCACACCCCTTCCAGCATATGGCAACGCCCCTTAGTGGGCCCATATGATTGCATTTCCCTGGTGGGCCCTTCATGCCCCAGTCCGACACTGTCCAGTGATACTTCCGTATAAGTCCAGTGGTACTGTCTTGTGCTGTATATTATTTACTCCATTTGAAAGGAGTTATTAATATTTAATCCAAATAATTTTTACAGGGTTTTCCCTGTGTGGTGTAGGGATACGCTGTCCTGTCCTGCATATTATGTTATATAACTCCAGAAAGATTATGTAGAACAAAAATTTGGAGGATAAAATAGGGAAATATTAAGACTTCCTCCTAGTGCTGAAGCTGCTGCCACTAGTCATGACATAGATGATGAAATGCCATCAACGTCGTCTGCCAAGGCTGATGCCCAATGTGATAGTAGAGGGCATGTAAAATCCCAAAAAAACAAATTTCAGTAAAAAGACCCAAAAAAAGAAATTTAAATGGTTTGAGGAGAAATGTAAACTTGCCAATATTCCATTTACGACACGGAGTGGCAAGAAACGGCTAAGGCCCTGGTCTACAGTATGTTCATGACTAGTGGTTCAGCTTCACATGACGATGGAAGCCCTCATCCTCCTGCTAGAAAAATGAGAAGAGTTAAGCTGAAAAAAGCACAGCAAAGAACTGTGCGGAGATGGTATCACAAATCCCCAAGAAGAGTCCAAGTGTGTCGGCGGTTGCGATACCTGACCTTCCCAACACTGGATGGGAAGAGGTGGCTCCTTCCACCATTTGCACGACCTCTGCAAGTGCTGGAAGTAGCAACCACAGTCCAGTTTCTGATATTCAAATTGAAGATGTCACTGTTGAAGTACACCAGGATGAGGATATGGGTGTTGCTGGCGCTGAGGAGGAAGTTGACGATGAGGATTCTGATGGTGTTGTGGTTTTTAAAAATCAGGCACCGGGGGAGACAGTTGTTGTCCGTGGGATGAATAAGCCCATTGTGATACCTGGGCAAAATACCAAAAAAGCCACCTCTTCGGTGTGAAATTATTTCTCCACAAATCCGGACAACAGGTGTCACGCCGTGTGTTACCTCTGTCAATTCGTAATGAGCAAGAGTAAGGATGTTAACCACCTAGGAACATCCTCCCTTATATGTCACCTGCTGCGCATTCATCAGAAGTCAGTGTCAAGTTGTGAAACTTTGGGTAAGAGCGTAAGCAGTCCACTGACACCTAAATCCTTTCTTCCTCTTGTACCCAAACTCCTGCAAGCCACACCACCAACTCCCTCAACGTCAACTTCCTCCTCAGTCAGGAACATCAGTAGTCCTGCAGGTCATGTCACTGGCAAGACTGAGGAGTCCTCTCCTAACTAGGATTCCGCCGGAGGGTCCTTGAGTGGTACGCCTGCTGCTGCTGTTGTTGCTGCTGGGAGTCGATCGTCATCCCAGAGGGGAAGTCGGAAGACCACTTATACTACTTCAAGTAAGCAACTGACTGTCCAACAGTCCTTTGCGAGGAAGATGAAATATCACAGCAGTCATACCGTTACAAAGTGGATAACTGAGCAATTGACAGCTATGTTGGTGTTAGACGTGCGTCCGGTATCTACCATTAGTTCAGTGGGACTTAGAAAATTGATGGAGGTAGTGTGTCCCGGTACCAAATCCCATCTAGATTCCACTTCACTAGGCAGGCGATACCGAGAATGTACAGAGACATCAGAAAAAATGTCCTCAGTGTCCTAAAAAATGCAGTTCTACCTACTGTCCACTTAACCACGGACATGTGGACAAGTGGAACACGGCAGACTAAAGACTAGATACTGTGACAGCCCACTGGGTAGATGTATTTCCTCCCACAGCAACAACAGCAGCGGCACCAGTAGCAGCATCTTGCAATTGCCAACTCGTTCCTAGGTAGGCTATGCTATGTAAATATACAACCATTTACATAAATATGATCGTATCTTTAGGCCTCCAGTGTCTGAAATTCAGAAGGAGAACAAATAATGGTGCAGTACAATAGACAGAATGAGCAAATAATGAATGTTTATTGGTCCCACTCACAATTGAGCAAATGGATTATTTGCATATCATCCTTATATGGCATATATCTTCAATCTTTGAGTCGTCTTCTTTAGAACTAAAGCTTTAAATAGATATATAGTGCAATACTGTTTTTTTAAAAACACGTATTTAATACCAAAATGCACTCACATAGATAAAAACAAAATTGTCCAATATTGGTGATATGCCTATCTCCCCATGGAGCACCATATGATCCAAATTGACACAAGATGTTTAAGGTCAAAAGAAGGTCCCTCTAGGGCTCAGGAAACCATAGAAAGATAGTCCCTCTAGATACCGCTGGTACTACCACTGGATAAGTCCAGCAGCAGGGATTTCTTTGTGGACTTATCCAGTGGCAGTACCAGCGGTATCCAGTGGGAGACACAAGTCTGCATAGCTTTAAACACCTGCTGGTGAGAAAATTGTCAACTCAAGCGGAACGTGACACGTCAACAGCTCCTCCTTCATTTTCTCCTGGAAAAGGATAAGATTTCCTAGCCCACCCGCTGGCGGTGATGCAGGGCAGTCAGGAGTGAGTGCTGACATCTGGTCCAGACTGAAGGACCTGCCAACGATTACTGACATGTCTTCTGTCACTGCATATGATTCTGTCACCATTGAAAGAATGGTGGATGATTATATGAGTGACAGCATCCAAGTAGGCATGTCAGACAGTCCGTGCGTATACTGGCAGGAAAAAGAGGCAATTTGGATGCCCTTGCACAAACTGGCTTTCTTTTACCTAACTTGCCCCCCCCCCCCTTCCCTCCAGTGTGTACTCCGAAAGAGTGTTTAGTGCAGCCAGTAACCTTGTCAGCGATCGGCGTAAGAGGTTACTTCCACAAAATGTGGAGAAGATGATGTTCATCAAAATGAATTATAAATTCCTCCAGGAAGACCTTTACCAGCAATTGCCTCCAGAAAGTACACAGGGACCTGTGATGGTGGATTCCAATAGGGACGAATTAATACTCTGTGAGGAGGAGGATGTACAGAGAGATTGATTGCTTCTTTTTTGGTGGGTGCCCAAACAAACCAGTCATTTCAGCCACAGTCATATGGCAGACGCTGTTGCTGAAATGATTGGTTTGTTAAAGTGTGCATGTCCTGTTTATATAACATAAGGGTGGGTGGGAGGGCCCAAGGACAATTCCATCTTGCACCTCTTTTCTTCTTTGCATCATGTGCTGTTTGGGGACTAGTTTTTTTAAGTGCCATCCTGTCTGACACTGCCGTTCAACTCCAGTGGTACTGCCATATACGTGCAGGGGTACTGCAGTCCAGTGGTGCTGTCTTATGCTGCATCAGTCCAGTGGTGGTGTCTTGCGCTGCCATAAGTCCAGAGGTGGTGTCCTTTGCTGTATATTATTTATGCCAAATAAAAGGGTTATATGCATTACTTATATTATTATCCAAATTATTTTCACAGGGTTTACCCTGTGTGGTGTAGGGGTACTCTTGCCTGTGCTGCATATTATTATAATAGCTCAAAATAAAAGGGTTATTATTATCCAAATTAATTTTACAGGCTTTGCCGTGTGTGTGTGTGTGTGTGTGTGTGTGTGTGTGTGTGTGTGTGTGTGTGTGTGGTTTAGAGATATGCTCTCCTGTGCCACCAATATTGTACATGTATTACATCTGGGCAAATTCTAGCACGTCCCATGTTGTTTGTACAGCACACTTGTATCGCTTAGCTTAGTCATCCAGCTACCTCATTGCACCTCTTTTTCTTCTTTGCATGATGTGCTGTTTGGGGCCTAGTTTTTTAAGTGCCATCCTGTCTGCAGCTACAGTGCCACTCCTAGATAGGCCACGTGTTTGTGCTGCACACTTGTGTTGCTTAGCTTAGTCATACAGCTACCTGAATGCACCTATTTTCTTCTTTGCATGATGTGCTGTTTGGGGCCTAGTTTTTTTAAGTGCCATCCTGTCTGCCATTGTAGTGCCACTACTAGATACGCCAGGTGTTTGTGCTACACACTTGTGTCGCTTAGCTTAGCCATCCAGCTACCTCATTGCACCTCTTTTTCTTCTTTGCATCATGTGCTGTTTGGGGCCTATTTTTTAAATCTGCCATCCTGTCTGCCACTGCAGTGCCAATGCTAGATGGGCCAGGTGTTTGTTCTGCCCCCATTTGTGTCGTTTAGCTTAGTCATTCGGCCACCTTGGTGCAAACTTTTGGCCTAAAAACAATATTGGAGGTCATTCCGAGTTGATCGCTCGCTAGCTACTTTTTGCAGCGCTGCGACCAGATAGTCGCCGCCTATGGGGGAGTGTATTTTCGGTTTGCAAGTGTGCGAACACCTGTGCAGCCGAGCTCTGCAAAAACATTTTGTGCAGTTTCTGAGTAGGTCTGAACTTACTCAGCTCTTGCGATCATTTCAGCCTGTCCGATCAACTCAGAATGAGGGCCATAGTTTTGCCCAACTGCTAACAAATTTGCTGCTGCGATCAACTCTGAATTACCCCCCATATACTGTATCGTATAGTGTATATCCAGTTTTAGAAAGACTAGACAAGTGTTGTGTCTCAGATAGGATACCCATTGGTCTTTTGAAATAATTTTCCTGCCATGCTTACCATTTGTACCTGTTTGATGGCTTATAATGTGTACTCTTGAAAGCCAACAGAACATTAATATAAGCTGACCACACATGAATAGTATATTCCAAGTCCTACTAATATCACCATTGCCTTTTTCATATACAGTATGTTCTTAAGGAGCTATAATCCAGCTGTTGGCACATATTGAAAGAGTAGGGGCCTAAATGAGACCTGATAGCAGCAGCAAAATCTTTCTCTAATGGGCAAAACCATGGGCCTAATTCAGACTGGATCGCTGCAGTCTGAATACCTATGTGTAGTGCGCCTGCTCACACTGAAGTCCAGTGAGATGCTAAAAGTATCTCAGGACTGCGATCGCCTCTGCCTGATTGACAGGCAGAGGAGGTTGCGTGGCGGGAGGGGCGTGCCAATGGCGTTAAAACGTTGTTGGCGAAGCGCGATCTGGACAATGGAGGAGTGTCCGGGCTGTTGAGGGGGTGGGCCAAGGCGGCTGTGTGACGTCACATGCAGCCGCTGCGACCCGGGATGCGGTCAGCAGCGACCTGCCAGCGCGCAGGACCTGCCATGGCAGGGAGCTACTCAGTTGGTGCAAGAGCATCACCTCTGTGCGATGCTTTTGCACCCTTGCAGGTGTGTATGACCAGACATGCGGGGCGGACTAACCCTGTGCTGGGCGTCCCCCGCATGTCTGAGGAACTGATCGTACATGTGCTAAATTTAGCACAACTACGATCAGATCTGAATTACCCCCTCTGTGTAGAGCAGGTGGAGCAGATGTAACATGTGCAGAGAGAGTTAGATTTGGGTGGGTTATTTTGTTTCTGTGCACGGTAAATAGTGGCTGCTTTATTTTTACACTGCAATTTAGATTTCAATTTGAATACACCCCACCCAAATCTAACTCTCTCTGCACATGTTATATACGCCCTCCCCTGCAGTGCACACAGGGTCAGACTGGCCCACAGGGGTACAGGGAAACCACTGGTGGGCACCACTGCCTGAGGGCCCACTCCTTCATCTAGGCATCAGGTTTCAGACTGTGCATTTGTATTGTACATGGTAGATATGTTGCATTACACTGCACAAGACTATTGTGCATTTCAAGCCTCTGTGGAGGCTGGCCATACCCCCTTTGTAGATTGGCCACACCTCTAAGTATAGGCCCCTATCACTGCATTCCCCCAGTGGGCCCTCCATACCCCAGTCCGACACTCAGTGCACATGGGGGTATATGTACTAAAATTCGTGTTTGTGCTGATTTTTATTGGACTTTTTTACTGCAACTTTTTGAATCCATTTTCAGTAATTTATTAAGCTGCCGAGTTTTCTATTTTCATATTTTCCGATGTCGATGGGATTCGTATTGTCGGGCAGTGTTTTTTACAGGAGTGATTAGTAAAACACTGCCAGACATAACACAATGAAGCCCGGCCGGATCAGTGAGATCCGTGCAGGGCTTCATTGTGGACATTATGAGAAGTGTTTAAAGAGTTAAAAGTTGAAAAAAAAATTGCATGGGGTTAATTGTGGATGTCCCCAATTAACTTTGCGGTTAACCACAGACCGCAAAGTTCCCATCATAGGCTAGAATGGAGGACCGCGATCCACCATTCTAGCCACTGCGCTCAGCCTGATTGACAGGCAAGGAGCACACAGCCAATCAGGAGAGTGCCATGACGTGGCGCTCCCCTATTGGCTGGCGGGATCTCCAGTGACAGTAGCCACGGGGGTCCCGGCATTCGGAAAAAGGGGTTTCATGTGTAAACATGGAACCCCTTTAGTGCGTGGGTTCGGTTTTAGGTTGTAGTTTTTTTAACCCCCTGGATGCTACATGGAACGAAGAGGACCAATCATCACTGGAAAATAGGTGAGTTTTTTAGGCTTTTCTTTACAGCTTTCCAATTGGATTCTACGTTGACGGACCGAGGGGCACCGTGGGACACTAGGTAAGTATGTGTGAATGTGTAATTGTGCATGTATGTTAATTAAAGTTTTACTTTCAAGGTGCGTGTGTTCTGTTTTTATTTGGGTATTTCCTTTGTTGTACAACTACAGGTACCAGCGGGCCCGTTATTTCCCTGCATTCTGGTACTTGTGGTTCTCCAAGTACCAGCTTGCGGGGGAGGCATGCTGGGACTTGTAGTTTTACCACAAAAGACAATATTCTTTTTTTAACACTGGAAAAGGCTATCAGGCCCCATCCACTGCCCAGGGATGGGGGGGGGGGGACAGCCTCGGGCTTCACCCCTGGACCCTGGGTGCCTGGAGGGGGTGACCCCTTGATTTAATGGGTCCCCACTCTTCCAGGGAACCCCGGACAGGGGTGACTAGTTGGGGGGGTAATGCCATGGCTGCACCTATTTAAATGTGTCCCCTGGCTGTGGCATTATCTCTCTTGCTGTTTTTAAAATATGGGGAACCCCCACGCCTTTTGTCCCCATTATTTTTGGAACCAGGGCCGGCCCAAGTGCCAAGTGCTGGTTGTATAAATATGGGGGGACCCTACGCAATCCCCCCCCCCCCCCCCGTATTTTTACAACCAGGGCCAGCTCAAAGTGCCTGAGGATGGTTATGCTTAGGAGGGGGGACCCCACACAATTTTTTTCTTTGAATTTTAACACTTTCACACCCTTTTCTCACTGATCCTTGCATGCCTATCTGAGCACGCCACCAAAAAGCAGTTCTATTTTAAAACTGTTTTTTTTTTATGAATTCTATGCTTTCCCGGCAGTGTTTGGCTATTGTCAGCAGTTAGTGTGAATACGAATTCTTAGTAAATTACAGAGTTGTATCAAATAACAGGCGTGTTAGACCTATGGTGTATTCATTCATATTTGTTAACTTAGCCGGGGAAAACAATACGAATAGCCCCAACACTGCCGAGATTTGTGTTTAGTAAATTCCTGAGATGACACTTAGAAAAAAAAAAAAACTCAGACAAAATCGGGACCTTAGTAAATATACCGCATGGTTTTGCCCAATAGTTTTGCTGCTGCGATCCGGTCTGAATTAGGCCCTATATACAGTAGATGCATCTTTATAGATCATTACAGTAGATGCATCTTTATAGACCATTACAGTGATTCCTTTTCCTGGTATTAATGATGTGTTGAGTCAATAACTGTTTTTGCTGTCTTAGATGAAGAACAGTACAGAAGTATCTACAAATCTTTAATTTATTCTACATACTGTATATGCCAGTCCCATCGCCACATGGTCTGAATGTCACCAATGGCCAGTGCCGTAACTAGACATTTTAGCGCATTATGCTACACATTACGGCAGGTAGAGTCCCCCTTTTCACACATTACGGCAGGTAGAAACCAATTTTTACACATTACAGCAGCAGAGTCCCCTTTTTACACATTAGGCACTAAGTGTCCCCCTTTTTTACACATTAGGCAGGCAGAAACCCCATTTTTACACATTAGGCAGTCAGAGTCTCCCTTGCCCTTTACACATTAGGCAGGCAGAGTCCCCTTTTACACATTAGGCAGGCAGAGCCCGCTTTTTTACACATTAGGCAGGTAGAGTCCCCCTTTTTTACACATTAGGCAGGCAGAGTCCCCCTTTTTACATATTACAGCAGCACAGTCCCCTTTTTTACACATTAAAGTAGCAGAGTCCCCATTTTACATGCTACGGCAGGCAGAGTCCCCTTTTTTACACATTACAGCAGCAGAGTCTCCATTTTACATGTTACGGCAGCCATAGTCCCCTTTTTTACACATTAGGCAGTCAGTCTCCCTTTCCCTTTACACATTAGAGTCCCCTTTTACACATTAGGCAGGCAGAGCCCACTTTTTTTACACATTAGGCAGGTAGAGTCCCCCTTTTTTACACATTAGGCAGGGTCCCCTTTTTTACACATTACAGCAGCAAAGTCCCCAATTTACATGCTACGTCTGGCAGAGTCCCCTCTTTTACACATTACAGTAGCAGAGTCCCCATATTACAAGCTATGGCAGCCAGAGTCCCCTTTTTTACACATTACAGCAGCAGAGTCACCGTTTTACACTGTACAGCAGGCAGTGAGCACTCACCAATCGGCGTCCTCTTCCTGGGAGTGCGTGTGGTCATTGCTGTGGTGGGGGATGTCCCTGTGCGTGTAACGATGGTTCAGACCCAGCGCAGTTGCTGCCGCCAGTCTGCTCAAACTCCGTCCAACTGGCTTCCAGCACTCATTTCCCGGTCGCGAGGAGGCACGTCCCTGGCCTGCACTGGATTGTGCTGGAGGCAAAGGAAGTGGTCCGGAGCATGCGGAGACATAGACACTGCCCAGCGCTGCCGGCTATAATATATCAGCAGCAAGGCATCCTGCATAGAAAGAGCCGGACGCAATGCTACCATTATATATTATAGCAGGGAGTGCGGCAGCTGGTGGCGGCCAGTCAGGGTGGATGTGGATGGTGCACCCACAGCTGGTGGTGGCCAGTTAGGGTGGATGTGGATGGTGCGCCCACAGCGCAACTGTGCTGTGTACTTTGCACCATCTGCCCACACCTAGTTACGGCCCTGCTAATGGCTTAAATAGATGAACACTGCATACACACTGTACATGCAAAGGTGTGAGCTTGTGGTATGAACAAATTTAGGGCTTTGTACTGAGGTTTATGCTCATCCGTACCTAGGGGCAGATTGGGATGGGAAATCAGCTCGGGGAAATTTATGGAAGCAGCCCTAATGGGGGTGCGTTCTGATGATGGGGTGGAGTCTGTTAAGGGGGCATGATCTCTCCTTGTAGGGCCTGATTGTACTCAATTGCGGCCTTCCTTGCGTCTTTTGCTGCAGTTGTGTCTGAGACCAGAAGCAGACTGGGAACTAAAAGTGGCCCTGTAGAATTTCGTAGAAGTGGCCCGACATGGGCAGCACAAGAGGTATAACTTACCATGTAGCCATGGCAGCATCACTGGATGGCAGAGTTGCTGAACCGTAGAGATGCAATAACAGAATGGATGGGTCAGTGCAGTGTACTGAGTGTGGTGGGATGCCTGTCATGTGGGGCCACATGACAACACACAAAACAGGCCCCACAGACATGTTGGCCTACCAGGAATCTCCCTGTTGAGACCTATGGCTAATCCGCCCTGTCCGTACCAGTGGCATAGGTCTATCAGGCATATTTAAGATACACTTACGCCAATGTTTTTAAGCATTTGCTTTGACAGTGAAATACACATTCATTCTTATGTATGAATAAAATATACAGAACCTCTCTAGTGCAACTGATACAACTCTGTCTCAAGTACAAGTAAAAACAGAAAAGTTTGCTAACATACAGTAGAACAAATAATACAAAAGAGATGAACCAGCAGTGAGCCAATCAGAAGTGGTTAGCTAGAGCTGGCGATCATTATCATCATCATGTACAGTATTTACACCTCCAGTACACTCAGGCACTTGGTTTGCACAAGAGTTGCAGTTATGCATAGGCACACAGACATTTCCCTTCCCTCCTGTCCTTCTTCACCAATTG
Source organism: Pseudophryne corroboree (assembly GCF_028390025.1). Lineage (NCBI taxonomy): Eukaryota > Metazoa > Chordata > Amphibia > Anura > Myobatrachidae > Pseudophryne > Pseudophryne corroboree. The sequence continues at coordinate 638,171,123 of NC_086448.1, forward strand.
TATGTGTTTGATTCAAGCAAATCTGCCCAGCTACATTTGAGTGTGATTGGTTTTCTAGGCATGCTGATAGTCAATGCTACTGCAACAGGCAAGGATGTATAAAGTTGTGTGGATGGCCCACCAATAAAAATAGTGCTTTTTCTAGTAAGGCAGCTGACCTCCGGCTCCAGAGTCCGGAACGCTCCTCCCTGTTGTGTCTACTGGCAGAAGGTATATATCCAATTCGCTATCATTCTCATACTGTATATGCATTTGATACTGGCAGCTGTACAAATGTCCCCTCTTTATATCGGGATGCCTACTAGCCTTTTATGCATACTTTACACTCAAAGGGTATTATCATACAGTAACAACATTTACAAAGGTTCTATTAATTCCACAGTCATTCTTCTTCATCATAGCTGTACTGCAGATGCTATTTAGTTCACTACTGATAGCGCCTGCCTGTTGTTTTCAGCTAGAGTTTATATATACATATATTTTATATTTAAATACGCTTCATATATATATTATTTATGCAGTATCTCTTTGATTACTGATCTGGTACAGTCACTGATTTTACTAGCTTAATTTTCAACTTCCAGTGCGATAGTTCCTTGCTGATTTCTAATAAAGATACTCTCTCAATTAATACTAAACACAACAGGTATTATAAACAAATCAATTAGATCCCAAAATAACTAGCATTTATATTTGCATAATCTTCTTAAAGTTATGTTTGAATTCCCTTTATGAATGGTCACAGTATGAAGCTTTCCTGTGAACTTGTTATATTGTGGAGTGAATTACCAGTACACTGTTGCTGTTTTGCAAATTACTGTGTTTTTCAGGCTTACATATTATGCTGTAAGGGGCAAAAATAAGAAAACAATACAAAAAATAATTTCCTTTTTCCTCACAGTTCAATTATTTCCTCTTGAATTAGTAATATGAAAAATATTTCTAGAAATACTAAGCGCAGCAGGTGTGTTCCCAGTAACAGATAATAGACACCGTGTAACCTACTATCCTTAAGTGAAATAATAAAAAAAGAAGAAAATGATCTACAATCAGCTAGATTGTCACAACAAAAGAAAAATAATTATAACCTATTCTATGAAAGCTTTAAAGTTTCATGACTATGTAATAGCTAATATATAATTCATATATAATATTAAATCTGAAATATACACATGCATACACATGCATGCACAGCCACAGACATATAAAATTGAATGTACCTGTAAATTTACAATCTACACTATAGTATTAATAGGGAGCAGTGTCGTAACAGGGTTCTATACTGCCCTGTGCTGACCCCACCCCCTAAGCACATGATGTCATAAAGAGGGTGCAGAGCGGCCAAGCACCGGATGAGCAGCACCACTTGGAGTGTCCTGATCGGCTGTCTAGACTGCTGGGTGTCTGCCTGAAGCATCCAAAGGACACATCTGGGAGGCACTGCTGCAGTAAAGGGTGAAGGGTGCTGTTCTATGCATCCGGCTAGCCAGAAGCTATAGTCACATAGGGGGTTATTCAGAGTTGTTAGCAAACAAAAAAAAGTTAGCAAATGGGCAAAACCATGTTGCACTGCATTAGGGGCAGATGTAACATGCGTAGAGAGATTTAGATATGGGTCTGTTATATTGCAGGGTATATACTGGCTGCTTTATTTTTACACTGCAATTTAGATTTCACTTTGAACTAGAGATGAGTGGGTTCGGTTCCCTGAGAACCGAACCCCCCCAAACTTCACGCTCCGAGCCTGGTTCGGGACTTCCCACCAGACTTGGAAACCAGAACAAGGCAAAACGTTATCATCCCGCTGTCGGATTCTTGCGGGATTTGGATACCATATAAACAGCTGTGCGTCGCTGCCATTTTCACTCTGGATTTGGAGAGTGAGGGAGACAGACCTCTGTCTCTCTCTGTGGGTGGTGGCGTCAGGTGGGGTTAGTGTGTGCTCTGTAGGGGTGCTGCTGCAGTCACTGTGGTGTACCTGACTGTGTTAGGGGTGCCATCGTGGCTGTCCTGGCTGTCACTGGTCTTTCATGTGCTGCAGCTGTACATGGGTGGTGCTATCCTGGCTGTCACTGTGTTGTACAGGGTGCAGGGGCACTGTCCTCCTGTATGCTGGAAAATATTGGGGTGCTGCTGGCCCTGTATATTATAAAATTCAGGGGTGCAGTTTTTAAAAATTCCAAATCTAGAGAGCATTCCATCCATTCCATCCTGTAAACATGTGCCAGTCTAGGTAACATGAGTGAAAGGGGGATGGGAGAGGGCTGGATCCCTTGGGATAAAATAGTTTTCATAGCCACTGCAGCTATTTTTGCAAGTAGGAGCGTGGTCCCCTTAGAAAGTTGAGGAGTAGGGGGATGGGCATAATAGTTCCACAATGCCCACGGCATCGTGACAGTAAAAGGGATATTAAGAGTATTGTTTACATAGGCTTGGACAATTGTCCAGAAGGAATGCACTATTGGACAAGACCATAAGCAGTGGAGGATATCAGCCTCAGGGCAGCGGCACTTGAAACAATTAGAGTTATCCGCTACTCCAGTAATAAACCTGAGTTTTGGGGTGTAGTTTGCCCGATGTAGAATCTTAAATTGCATTTCTGCAAACGAAGAGGAGAGTAGCTGTTTGTTCAAGGTGACCGAAGCTTTAACTATAGTTTGTAAGGAAATATCGTGGGAAGTGTCTCGCCATTTCGCCATGTCCGTGGACAGGGTGGTAAGGTCAATTTTTTTTCTAACCTGTTTATATAATTTAGAAGTAGGGTAGGGGGTGCCCACGCGGGTTTTAACTAAGACATCAAATACAGGAGAATGGCTTGAATGTTTCAGTTCAGTTAACAGTGTCATCACAAAACTACGGGCCTGGAAGTAGGCAAATATGGGGAAGTGTACAGTAGGAAATAGCTCCTTAAGTCTGGCCAGTGGGTGGAGGAGAGACCGTCATCGAGTAAATGATACGCCAAACAGAGACCATGGAGATGCCAAGTCCGAAATATCGCATGTGGGTTACCCTTTTGAAAATCGCGATTATATAGTAATGGTGAAAAAATAGTGCGCGTATAGGACAAACCCAGTCGCTTATGGGAAACACGCCAAGCAATGCAAGGGTTGTACAGTAGTGGATTATCTTTGACCCCAACGGGTAAAGAGAGTGACAGAGTATGTAAAATGGAGAGCAGGGAACTATCAGTAAGAAAGCCCTGTTCAATATCCAAATTAACAAAGTTAGAGACGTCGCCCATCCAATCCAGAGCATACCGCAAATTGGATGCTAATGCTTAATCTTGTATGTTAGGAAGGTTAATGCCTCCCAACAACCATTGTTGTAATTTCAAAAAGGATATCCGAGGGTGTTTACCTACCCATCTAAATTAGACAGCACTCAACACCTTATTAATAGAGGCAACATCCTTTTTATTCAATAAGAACGGCAGCATCTGAACCGGATAGAGAAGCCTAAGGAAGGAAATCATCATAAATAAATGGCATCTTCCAACATAAGATAGCGGTAAATGTTTCCACCTTTCAAAATCCTGCAGCATTTGGGATATGAAGTGAGGGTAATTGGCAGTATATATTTTGGCGACAGTGCTAGTAAAATTCAGACCCAAATATGTCAAGTGATCCTGAGCCCATCTAAAAGGAAAAGAGGAACCCCATCCTAATTTAGCTGTAGCATGTAGGGCCAAAGCTTCCGTTTTATGAAAATTAATAAGAAAGCCAGACACCTGGTGGAAATCAGCCAGAATATTTTGCAGGGTAGGGAGTGCCTGTTTTGGATTACTAAAATATATGGTATATTCAATTGAAGTCGAAAGCTGCCGTCTGTCAAAAAGACAGCAGTTTTCGAGTTTTAAGGTCGAATCGTGATTCAACCTATTCAATCAATCCTCAAATTTTTCGACTAGTCGAGGAATTCGACTTGTCGAAAAGCACGTGGATTGGCGGAATAGCTGCTGATCCAACTGCTTGTGTCGACAACGGGGCCAAAACCGACAGGTTTTGGCCCCTTTTCGACCATCTCAGTCCAACATAAAAAAATGTCGTACTGAGATGTGGGACCCAGAGGAGGAGGGGGGGGGGGAGCCGTGGGGAGACGGAGGACAGCAGCAGGCATACAGGGGAGATCAGCGCTACAGCGCAGCGCTGCAGCAGGATGTCTCACAGCCGCGCCGCTCACAGCAGCGTCCATCTGGCTCCAGTGAGGTTACGCTTGCTGGAGCCGGATGGACACTGCCATGAAGTCGGGCGGCTGTGAGACGTCCTTCTGCCGCGCTACTGTAATGCTTCTCTCCACCGTCTGCCCACGGCTGTCCCCGCTGCCCCCCCCCCCCTCCTCCTCTGGGTCCCTCATCTCAATTCGACTTTTTAAAAGTCGAATTGAGATGAGATTGAATAGGGGTTGTCGGATCCTTTCCGACAAATGCATGTTGGAATGGATCCGACCCTAATTGAATATACCCCATAGAAGTAAATCATCAGCAAAGGCAGATACTTTCATCTCCGTATCGCCTAATATAATACCTTGCCACATTATGGTCTAGATGCATCATCGCTTGAAAAGTGATAAATTGTAGAGTGAGAAAGTACCAGCCAATCAGCTCCTAACTGACATTTTTAAACACAGCCTTTTTCACTGTCCATTTTATCACTTTCCAAGCGATGATGCATCTAGCCCAGTGTCTTTAAAAAATATGCGGATCAAGGGATCAAGCGCCAGGTTGAATAATAGTGGCGAGAGGGGGAAACCTTGACGGGTACCACGGGACAGTGTAAAAGGAACCGGATTTAACACATTAACAGTCAAGCGTGCCACTGGATGGGAATATAACATATTAAATACTAGGTGCTTCATCGCGCCCTACGGGCGCTCTTCACACCGTCTCAAGGGGCTACGCCCCGTTAACCCCTGCATGCCTTTCTGGGGTTCAATATTTGTATTATATGGAGTATTACCTGCATTCCTTTGTTAGTGGGTAAATATTGCACAATGAAAGGGCGTGCGATGGTGAAGGAGGCGCAGCCCCTTGCGATGGCGTGAACAGCACCTGCAGGGCATGATGTACAGAATGTAGTGGGTGCGGGGGGAACTGCGGATGGGGGAGGGTGTCTGTAGATGCTGCCGGTGGAGGGGGGGTGGAAGCAGGGGGGGAGGCCGGATGGGGAATGGTCGGGAGGTGCTGAGGGTGGGGGAGGGGCAGAGGAGTGGGGGCTGCATATGGGGGAGGGGTCCGGAGGCACTGCAGGTGGGGGAGGGGCAGGGGTGCCATGGGTGGGGGAGGGGCGGGTGCAGGGATGTTGCGGATGGGTGAAGGGTTCCGGAGGTGCTGTGGGATGGGAAGGGGCGGGAGTGGGGTAGGGGGTCTGGAGGTGCCGTGGGTGGGGGAGGGGAAGGTGCAGGTGGTGCGGCGGATGGGGAAAGGGGTCCGGAGGCGCTGCAGGTGCTGGAGGGGCAGGTGCAGGGGTGCCATGGGTGGGGGAGGGGGGGGGGACTGCGGATGGAGGAGGGTGTCTGCGGGTGGAGGGGGGGCAGGTGTGGGGGGAGACATATATGGGGGTAGATGGTGGAGGGGGTCTGGAGGTGCTGTGGGTGGTGGAAGGGCGGCGGAGTGGGAGCCACCGGTGGTGTAGGGGGTCTTGAGACACAGCGTGTGGGGGAGGGGTGGAGTGCCGCATGTGATGGTGGGGAAGGTGCGGAGGTGTGGTGCATTGGGGAGGGGTCTGGAGGCGCTGTGGGTACTATACCTGGCAAAAAGGTAGTTGGAGGGTATGCAGTAACAGGGCCAGGACAGTGGTGACGGGGCCAGGACCGGGGTGACGGGGCCAGGACCGGGGTGATGGGGTCAGAACAGGGGTGACGGGGCCAGGATAGGGGTGACGGGGCCTGGACAGAAATGACAGGGACAGGATAAGGGGTGACAGGGCTAGGGTGGTGGCGGCAGGACCAGGACAGGGGTGACAGGGCCAGGATAAGGGTGACAGGGCCAGGATAAGGGTGAAAGGACCAAGATAAGGGTGACAGGGCATGGCCAGGGGTGACAGGGCAAGGCCAGGGGTGACAGGGACATGACAGAACACAGGACACGGGAGAGATTGGTATTAGGGACAAAACAGTGGTGACAGACAGATGTGTCTTACCGGAGTCACTGCTGCTGGCTGCTGCTGTTCCACTCCAACCTGTTGGGATCTGCTGCTGGTGGAGACTTGGCATGGCTGACTCTCTCAGGCTGGAGTCCTGCTTCCTCTGCCCGTCCGCATCCCTCCCCCCTCCTCAGTCACACACCGCGGACCTCGCGCGGCTGCCGGGCACTGTGATAAGGGGAGACTGGGAGTGACTGGTTAGCCTCCAGGAGACGCTGCGGCTGGAGGGAGGAGGGGGTCATAGCATGCACGCGGCGCGTACCTCACAGCTGCCGGGCACTGTGGTAAGGGGAGACTGGTAGTGACTGGTTAGCCCCCAGTAGACACTGCGGCTGGAGGGAGGAGGGGGTCATAGCATGTACGCGGCGCAGACCTCGCGGCTGCCGGGCACTGTGGTAAGGGGGACTGGGAGTGACTGGTTAGCCCCCAGGAGACGCTGCGGCTGGAGGGACGAGGGGGTCGGAGCCTGCAAGCAGCGTGGACTTCTGCAGCGCTGCCCGCCGGCTAAAGTGTGAGGAGCTGGGTGCACCTCCCTGCAGGTAGCGGTGGGGTTGCTGGGGCTGGAGATAACAGAGGCGGTACGGAACCTGCACAGCGGCAGGTGCCCCACAAAACTGCAGCTAAGAAGCGTGGAGTGTGCCAGAAAGTGACGCTCCTCTGCGCCAGAGAGCCCCTGCTGAGTATGCTGATGTGGGGGGTCAAGCACACAGTGAGCCGGTGCCCGTCTGTCTGTATGGCATACCCCCTCACACAGACCCCCTTACCTCCCAACTGTCCCGATTTTCGCGGGACAGTCCAATTTTTGGGGGTCTGTCCCGCTGTCCCACCCGCGGGCCGCAGTGTCCCACGTGGGGGTGGGGGCAGTTGGGAAGCTCCTGTACTCGCTGTTCTGCTAGTACAGCGAGTACAGGGGTCTATTTAGTGGAGACAGAGGGAGAGGGGGCATCAGGGGGTACGGATTAAGAGGGGGTTCCGGCAGCAGAGCCATATTAAGGGGGGGGGGCAGGGGGTACATACCGCGGGCCCCACAGTTTTAGGGGGCCCCCGGCTGGAGTAGCTCTGTCCCAGCTCTGAAGCTCCCCCGTCCTGCCAGTAACAGCAGCAGCATTGTCCTACAGTCAGCACACGCTGCTGCATGTTGGCAGGTCTGTGGTGTTGCAGGGAGGCAGAAGCCTCCCTGCTTTCTTCTGCCTGTGCGGGGGGGGGGGGGGGGGGTGTGTGTGGGGGGGGGGGGGTGTCTGGATTTACCCCTAGCTGAGGGGCCAAGATCCCTTTAAAAAAAAAATCCAGGAATTTGCATAAGGGGGCGTGGCCACATGTCCCGCGATTAGGCCACGCCCCCAACACCACAGCAGGCACAGCAATGAGATGACTCAAGTGCCCTGGGCCCCCCAGACTCATAATCCGCCCCTGGGGGCATGCCAGCAGCTCACAGAGCGCTGGGCATGCCCCCTCCCTCACTGATGAAAACGGGGGCGTGGCTCGCAATCGCGGGTCCTCCTGTGAAGCCACACCCCCTTTCGTTGACCACACCCCCTTTTTGCCGTGCGTGTGTTCCTTATTCTGCCTAAAGAAAGCTGGGAGGTATGCACCCCTGTCTGCCTGAAGAAAGCTGGGAGGTATGCACCCCTGCCTGTGCCATGCCCATAGCATCTGCTTCTGCTCCTAGTCTCCTATAGATTTGCCCAGATCTGTGACTCATTTGACTAACTCCGCCCAGTGTTGTGACTCCGCCCAGCATTAGCAAATGAAGCACAAAGTCACAGATCCTGGCTAATATATAGGAGATACCAATAAACCTCGGGCCAAACTGCAGGACTTGGAGTAGACGTGAAATATGGGACCAGGAGACTCTATTGAAAGCCTTATCGGCGTCGCAGCTAACAATGATGGCATCAGTGTTATCCAATTGGTGATAGCGATGCATCGCCGCTATCAACATACGTACATTATGTACCGAAGTTCTGCCTTTGACGAAACCATTTTGGGCAGGGTGCAATATGCGAGGGAGAAAACTCTGCATTCGTTGTGCCAATAATTTAGTAAATAATGTCAAGTCCTGATTTAACAAAGAAATGGGCCTGTAAGATTGGACCTGAGTAGGATCTTTACCAGGCTTCGGGAAAACTACGATCCTGGCCTCGGTGAATTGTGAAGGGGGCTGGTCACCAGAAAGCAGAGAATTGACTAAAGCAACCAAATGAGGCAATAGGTGGTCTAGCAGAAGTTGGTAATACTCAGCACTAAAACCATCTGGGCCTGGGGATTTACCTTTGATCAGCGATTTGATCAAAAAGGAAAGTTCTAGTTCAGTCACTGGGGCAGTTAAAAAGTCCCTCTCGTCATCCGTCAGGGTGGGTAAATCTGCTCTAGACAGGAATCGGGCGCCCTCAGATGGACAATCAGGTGGAGATTCATAAAGTGGGGGCCTAGTTTTTAAAAGTGCCATCCAGTCTGACACTGCAGTGCCACTCCTAGATGGGCCAGGTGTTTGTGCCGCCCACTTGGGTCACTTAGCTTAGTCATCCAGCTACCTCATTGCACCTCTTTTTCTTCTTTGCATTATGTGCTCTTTGGGGCCTATTTTTCAAAAGCGCCATCCTGTCTGACACTGCAGTGCCACTCCTAGATGGGCCAGGTGTTTGTGCCGCCCACTTGGGATGCTTAGCTTAGTCATTCAGCTACCTCAGTGCACCTCTTTTTCTTCTTTGCATTATGTGCTCTTTGGTGTTTGTGCCGCCCACTTGGGACGCTTAGCTTAGTCATCTAGCTACCTTAGTGCACCTCTTTTTCTTCTTTGCATTATAGGCTCTTTGGGGCCTAGTTTTTAAAAGCGCCATCCTGTCTGACACTGCAGTGCCACTCCTAGATGGGCCAAGTTTTGTGCCGCCCACTCGGGTCGCCTAGTTTAGTCATCCAGCTACCTAATTGCACCTCTTTTTCTTATTTGCATTATGTGCTCTTTGGGGCCTAGTTTTTAAAACTGCCATCTTGTCTGACACTGCAGTGCCATGCCTAGATGGGCCAGGTGTTTGTGCTGCCCACTTGGGACGCTTAGCTTCGTCATCCAGCTACCTCAGTGACCTCTTTTTCTTCTTTGCATTATGTGCTCTTTGGGGCCTAGTGTTTAAAACTGCCATCCTGTCTGATACTGCAGTGCCACTCCTAGATGAGCCAGGTGTTTGTGCCGCCCACTTGGGACGCTTAGCTTCGTCATCCAGCTACCTCAGTGACCTCTTTTTCTTCTTTGCATTATGTGCTCTTTGGGGCCTAGTGTTTAAAACTGCCATCCTGTCTGATACTGCAGTGCCACTCCTAGATGAGCCAGGTGTTTGTGCCGCCCACTTGGGACGCTTAGCTTCGTCATCCAGCTACCTCAGTGACCTCTTTTTCTTCTTTGCATTATGTGCTCTTTGGGGCCTAGTGTTTAAAACTGCCATCCTGTCTGATACTGCAGTGCCACTCCTAGATGAGCCAGGTGTTTGTGCCGCCCACTTGGTGGGTCGCTTAGTTTAGTCATCCAGCAACCTTTTGGCCTAGAAACAATATTGTGAGGTGTGAGGTGTTCAGAATAGACTGTAAATGAGTGGAAATTAATGTTAGTAATACCGTAGGATCAAAATTACCCACAAATTCTGTTATTTTAGGTGTTATTATGTTTTTTTCAAAAATCATCCAGATCCAAATCAAAAACCAAAACCCGAAAGGGTGGTTTTGGCAAAACCAATCCAGATCCAAAACACGAGCGGGGATCCAGATCCAAAACCAAAACACAAAATCCGAAAAGTGCCCACCGCACATCTCTACTGTGAACACACCCCACCCAATTCTAAAGCTCTCTGCTCGTTACATCTGCCCCACCTGCTGTGCAACATGGTTTTGCCCATTAGTGTACTTTTTTGGTTTGCTAACAACTCTGAATAACCCCCATAGCCCTGCCGCATGCACAACCCTAGTTAAAGCACTGGTGGTGAGAATATATGTATCCAATTCATACTACCATCAACAATAGTGGATTAATATAGGGCAATTTATGCTCCAATCCACTTATCGTTTTTCTCCTTTCCCGTGTGTGGCTTAAATTATTGTGAATTATCACCGATACTAATGATAGAAGTATTTGGTGCATTTAAAATTCTAAATTTTTAATTTGGAATGTTTCTAATGTCTTACTTCTCTGGTATTTTCTCTCTCTCTCTCTCTCTCTCTCTCACTCTCTCTCTAGATATACAGTATTTCTTTTTCAGGTTCAGTATGTATTTGATATTCAGTAGCATCCATTTTTTTTAATCAACTACTTAAAAGTGAAATTTTACTATGACATATCATACATTCATTTTCTAGTGCTTCTTTTGCGGTCTGTTTTTTGTTCAAATTTGTATGGCTGTGGTTGCACCTCACTTTTTCAAACAATATTTGGATGCTTTTACTCAAACTAGTGGCATATCTATAATGGGTGCAGTGTGTGCGGTGCACACAGGCCTCCGTGGGAAAAAGGGGGGCCCACACCGCACAGCCTGCACCCATTTTTTCAATGCTCTCCTCTTTGTAGTCCGTAGCAGCATCTATCACAAATCTCCAATTAAATTGCGTGGCGAGCATTTTCCTGGGGTTTTGCTCATGCGCAGTAAGGAAATCATTGGGTAAATGGCCACCACCCCATTTACCCAGAGATTCACACATGTGTAATAGAGTCTGTGCCCCTCTACTGCTCAGACTCTATTGCGGTTACCGGGCTCCATCTGCAGAGGCGGAGGACCGGAGGGAGGAGTTTGCACACGGGCCTCCTCTTCTGTTAAAATGCCCGTCTCAAACTATAAACTATACTCTTGTCTCCTGTATGAGAATCTTTCTCCCCTGTTTTCCCTTTCCCACATAATTACACTGGAAAGGTGAGACAGGAAAGAGATGATGTGTTATAATAAAGGTCAAGTACAGTAAAGGTGTGTTTATGCAATTGTCATCACATACAGGCTGGCACACAGATCAAAGTCGTATAATGTCCTGGTGGTTGAGAGCAGGCAGTGCATGCGATTGGCTGGTCTTCATTCCATTTCATTGCTTCTGTACAGTATATATTATAGAGATGAGCGGGTTCGGTTTCTCTGAATCCGAACCCGCCCGAACTTCATGTTTTTTTTCACGGGTCCGAGCGACTCGGATCTTCCCGCCTTGCTCGGTTAACCCGAGCGCACCCGAACGTCATCATGACGCTGTCGGATTCTCGCGAGGCTCGGATTCTATCGCGAGACTCGGATTCTATATAAGGAGCCGCGCGTCGCCGCCATTTTCACACGTGCATTGAGATTGATAGGGAGAGGACGTGGCTGGCGTCCTCTCCATTTAGATTAGGGTTGAGAGAGAGAGAGAGAGATTGACCTGAGGCTGTGATACTGTAGAAGAGAGTGCAGAGTTTAGTGACTGACGACCACAGTGACCACCAGACAGTGCAGTTGTTTGTTTTATTTAATATATCCGTTCTCTGCCTGAAAAAAACGATACACACAGTGACTCAGTCACATACCATATCTGTGTGCACTGCTCAGCCCAGTGTGCTGCATCAATGTATATATATATCTGACTGTGCTCAGCTCACACAGCTTATAATTGTGGGGGAGACTGGGGAGCACTGCAGTGCCAGTTATAGGTTATAGCAGGAGCCAGGAGTACATAATATTATATTAAAATTAAACAGTGCACACTTTTGCTGCAGGAGTGCCACTGCCAGTGTGACTAGTGACCAGTGACCTGACCACCAGTATATATAATATTAGTAGTATACTATCTCTTTATCAACCAGTCTATATTAGCAGCAGACACAGTACAGTGCGGTAGTTCACGGCTGTGGCTACCTCTGTGTCGGCACTCGGCAGCCCGTCCATAATTGTATATACCACCTAACCGTGTTTTTTTTTTCTTTCTTTATAGTCATACTAGTTACGAGTATACTATCTCTTTATCAACCAGTTTATATTAGCAGCAGACACAGTACAGTGCGGTAGTTCACGGCTGTGGCTACCTCTGTGTCGGCACTCGGCAGCCCGTCCATAATTGTATATACCACCTAACCGTGGTTATTTTTTCTTTCTTTATACATACATACTAGTTACGAGTATACTATCTCTTTATCAACCAGTCTATAAATTAGCAGCAGACACAGTACAGTGCGGTAGTTCACGGCTGTGGCTACCTCTGTGTCGGCACTCGGCAGCCCGTCCATAATTGTATATACCACCTAACCGTGGTTTTTTTTTCTTTCTTTATACATACATACTAGTTACGAGTATACTATCTCTTTATCAACCAGTCTATATTAGCAGCAGACACAGTACAGTGCGGTAGTTCACGGCTGTGGCTACCTCTGTGTCGGCACTCGGCAGCCCGTCCATAATTGTATATACCACCTAACCGTGGTTTTTTTTTCTTTCTTTATACATACATACTAGTTACGAGTATACTATCTCTTTATCAACCAGTCTATATATTAGCAGCAGACACAGTACAGTGCGGTAGTTCACGGCTGTGGCTACCTCTGTGTCGGCACTCGGCAGCCCGTCCATAATTGTATATACCACCTAACCGTGGTTTTTCTTTCTTTCTTTATAGTCATACTAGTTACGAGTATACTATCTCTTTATCAACCAGTCTATATTAGCAGCAGACACAGTACAGTGCGGTAGTTCACGGCTGTGGCTACCTCTGTGTCGGCACTCGGCAGCCCGTCCATAATTGTATATACCACCTAACCGTGGTTTTTTTTTCTTTCTTTATACATACATACTAGTTACGAGTATACTATCTCTTTATCAACCAGTCTATATATTAGCAGCAGACACAGTACAGTGCGGTAGTTCACGGCTGTGGCTACCTCTGTGTCGGCACTCGGCAGCCCGTCCATAATTGTATATACCACCTAACCGTGGTTTTTTTTCTTTCTTTATAGTCATACTAGTTACGAGTATACTATCTCTTTATCAACCAGTCTATATTAGCAGCAGACACAGTACAGTGCGGTAGTTCACGGCTGTGGCTACCTCTGTGTCGGCACTCGGCAGCCCGTCCATAATTGTATATACCACCTAACCGTGTTTTTTTTTTCTTTCTTTATAGTCATACTAGTTACGAGTATACTATCTCTTTATCAACCAGTCTATATTAGCAGCAGACACAGTACAGTGCGGTAGTTCACGGCTGTGGCTACCTCTGTGTCGGCACTCGGCAGCCCGTCCATAATTGTATATACCACCTAACCGTGTTTTTTTTTCTTTCTTTATACATACATACTAGTTACGAGTATACTATCTCTTTATCAACCAGTCTATATTAGCAGCAGACACAGTACAGTGCGGTAGTTCACGGCTGTGGCTACCTCTGTGTCGGCACTCGGCAGCCCGTCCATAATTGTATATACCACCTAACCGTGGTTTTTTTTTCTTTCTTTATAGTCATACTAGTTACGAGTATACTATCTCTTTATCAACCAGTCTATATTAGCAGCAGACACAGTACAGTGCGGTAGTTCACGGCTGTGGCTACCTCTGTGTCGGCACTCGGCAGCCCGTCCATAATTGTATATACCACCTAACCGTGGTTTTTTTTTCTTTCTTTATACATACATACTAGTTACGAGTATACTATCTCTTTATCAACCAGTCTATATTAGCAGCAGACACAGTACAGTGCGGTAGTTCACGGCTGTGGCTACCTCTGTGTCGGCACTCGGCAGCCCGTCCATAATTGTATATACCACCTAACCGTGGTTATTTTTTCTTTCTTTATACATACATACTAGTTACGAGTATACTATCTCTTTATCAACCAGTCTATATATTAGCAGCAGACACAGTACAGTGCGGTAGTTCACGGCTGTGGCTACCTCTGTGTCGGCACTCGGCAGGCAGTCCGTCCATAATTGTATACCACCTAACCGTGGTTTTTTTTTCTTTCTTCTTTATACATACATAGTTACATAGACATCTCTTTATCAACCAGTCTATATTAGCAGCAGACACAGTACAGTACGGTAGTTCACGGCTGTGGCTACCTCTGTGTCTGCACTCGGCAGGCAGTCCATAATTGTATACTAGTATCCATCTCCATTGTTTACCTGAGGTGCCTTTTAGTTGTGCCTATTAAAATATGGAGAACAAAAATGTTGAGGTTCCAAAATTAGGGAAAGATCAAGATCCACATCCACCTCGTGCTGAAGCTGCTGCCACTAGTCATGGCCGAGACGATGAAATGCCAGCAACGTCGTCTGCCAAGGCCGATGCCCAATGTCATAGTACAGAGCATGTCAAATCCAAAACACCAAATATCAGAAAAAAAAGGACTCCAAAACCTAAAATAAAATTGTCGGAGGAGAAGCGTAAACTTGCCAATATGCCATTTACGACACGGAGTGGCAAGGAACGGCTGAGGCCCTGGCCTATGTTCATGGCTAGTTGTTCAGCTTCACATGAGGATGGAAGCACTCAGCCTCTCGCTAGAAAAATGAAAAGACTCAAGCTGGCAAAAGCAGCACAGCAAAGAACTGTGCATTCTTCGAAATCCCAAATCCACAAGGAGAGTCCAATTGTGTCGGTTGCGATGCCTGACCTTCCCAACACTGGACGGGAAGAGCATGCGCCTTCCACCATTTGCACGCCCCCTGCAAGTGCTGGAAGGAGCACCCGCAGTCCAGTTCCTGATAGTCAGATTGAAGATGTCAGTGTTGAAGTACACCAGGATGAGGAGGATATGGGTGTTGCTGGCGCTGGGGAGGAAATTGACCAGGAGGATTCTGATGGTGAGGTGGTTTGTTTAAGTCAGGCACCCGGGGAGACACCTGTTGTCCGTGGGAGGAATATGGCCGTTGACATGCCAGGTGAAAATACCAAAAAAATCAGCTCTTCGGTGTGGAGGTATTTCACCAGAAATGCGGACAACAGGTGTCAAGCCGTGTGTTCCCTTTGTCAAGCTGTAATAAGTAGGGGTAAGGACGTTAACCACCTCGGAACATCCTCCCTTATACGTCACCTGCAGCGCATTCATAATAAGTCAGTGACAAGTTCAAAAACTTTGGGTGACAGCGGAAGCAGTCCACTGACCAGTAAATCCCTTCCTCTTGTAACCAAGCTCACGCAAACCACCCCACCAACTCCCTCAGTGTCAATTTCCTCCTTCCCCAGGAATGCCAATAGTCCTGCAGGCCATGTCACTGGCAATTCTGACGATTCCTCTCCTGCCTGGGATTCCTCCGATGCATCCTTGCGTGTAACGCCTACTGCTGCTGGCGCTGCTGTTGTTGCCGCTGGGAGTCGATGGTCATCCCAGAGGGGAAGTCGTAAGCCCACTTGTACTACTTCCAGTAAGCAATTGACTGTTCAACAGTCCTTTGCGAGGAAGATGAAATATCACAGCAGTCATCCTACTGCAAAGCGGATAACTGAGGCCTTTGCATCCTGGGTGGTGAGAAACGTGGTTCCGGTATCCATCATTACTGCAGAGCCAACTAGAGACTTGTTGGAGGTACTGTGTCCCCGGTACCAAATACCATCTAGGTTCCATTTCTCTAGGCAGGCGATACCGAAAATGTACACAGACCTCAGAAAAAGAGTCACCAGTGTCCTAAAAAATGCAGCTGTACCCAATGTCCACTTAACCACGGACACGTGGACAAGTGGAGCAGGGCAGGGTCAGGACTATATGACTGTGACAGCCCACTGGGTAGATGTATGGACTCCCGCCGCAAGAACAGCAGCGGCGGCACCAGTAGCAGCATCTCGCAAACGCCAACTCTTTCCTAGGCAGGCTACGCTTTGTATCACCGGTTTCCAGAATACGCACACAGCTGAAAACCTCTTACGGCAACTGAGGAAGATCATCGCGGAATGGCTTACCCCAATTGGACTCTCCTGTGGATTTGTGGCATCGGACAACGCCAGCAATATTGTGTGTGCATTAAATATGGGCAAATTCCAGCACGTCCCATGTTTTGCACATACCTTGAATTTGGTGGTGCAGAATTTTTTAAAAAACGACAGGGGCGTGCAAGAGATGCTGTCGGTGGCCAGAAGAATTGCGGGACACTTTCGGCGTACAGGCACCACGTACAGAAGACTGGAGCACCACCAAAAACTACTGAACCTGCCCTGCCATCATCTGAAGCAAGAAGTGGTAACGAGGTGGAATTCAACCCTCTATATGCTTCAGAGGTTGGAGGAGCAGCAAAAGGCCATTCAAGCCTATACAATTGAGCACGATATAGTAGGTGGAATGCACCTGTCTCAAGCGCAGTGGAGAATGATTTCAACGTTGTGCAAGGTTCTGATGCCCTTTGAACTTGCCACACGTGAAGTCAGTTCAGACACTGCCAGCCTTAGTCAGGTCATTCCCCTCATCAGGCTTTTGCAGAAGAAGCTGGAGACATTGAAGGAGGAGCTAACACGGAGCGATTCCGCTAGGCATGTGGGACTTGTGGATGGAGCCCTTAATTCGCTTAACAAGGATTCACGGGTGGTCAATCTGTTGAAATCAGAGCACTACATTTTGGCCACCGTGCTCGATCCTAGATTTAAAGCCTACCTTGGATCTCTCTTTCCGGCAGACACAAGTCTGCTTGGGTTGAAAGACCTGCTGGTGACAAAATTGTCAAGTCAAGCGGAACGCGACCTGTCAACATCTCCTCCTTCACATTCTCCCGCAACTGGGGGTGCGAGGAAAAGGCTCAGAATTCCGAGCCCACCCGCTGGCGGTGATGCAGGGCAGTCTGGAGCGACTGCTGATGCTGACATCTGGTCCGGACTGAAGGACCTGACAATGATTACGGACATGTCGTCTACTGTCACTGCATATGATTCTCTCAACATTGATAGAATGGTGGAGGATTATATGAGTGACCGCATCCAAGTAGGCACGTCACACAGTCCGTACTTATACTGGCAGGAAAAAGAGGCAATTTGGAGGCCCTTGCACAAACTGGCTTTATTCTACCTAAGTTGCCCTCCCACAAGTGTGTACTCCGAAAGAGTGTTTAGTGCCGCCGCTCACCTTGTCAGCAATCGGCGTACGAGGTTACATCCAGAAAATGTAGAGAAGATGATGTTCATTAAAATGAATTATAATCAATTCCTCCGCGGAGACATTGACCAGCAGCAATTGCCTCCACAAAGTACACAGGGAGCTGAGATGGTGGATTCCAGTGGGGACGAATTGATAATCTGTGAGGAGGGGGATGTACACGGTGATATATCGGAGGGTGATGATGAGGTGGACATCTTGCCTCTGTAGAGCCAGTTTGTGCAAGGAGAGATTAATTGCTTCTTTTTTGGGGGGGGTCCAAACCAACCCGTCATATCAGTCACAGTCGTGTGGCAGACCCTGTCACTGAAATGATGGGTTGGTTAAAGTGTGCATGTCCTGTTTTGTTTATACAACATAAGGGTGGGTGGGAGGGCCCAAGGACAATTCCATCTTGCACCTCTTTTTTCTTTTCTTTTTCTTTGCATCATGTGCTGATTGGGGAGGGTTTTTTGGAAGGGACATCCTGCGTGACACTGCAGTGCCACTCCTAAATGGGCCCGGTGTTTGTGTCGGCCACTAGGGTCGCTAATCTTACTCACACAGTCAGCTACCTCATTGCGCCTCTTTTTTTCTTTGCGTCATGTGCTGTTTGGGGAGGGTTTTTTGGAAGGGCCATCCTGCGTGACACTGCAGTGCCACTCCTAGATGGGCCCGGTGTTTGTGTCGGCCACTAGGGTCGCTAATCTTACTCACACAGCTACCTCATTGCGCCTCTTTTTTTCTTTGCGTCATGTGCTGTTTGGGGAGGGTTTTTTGGAAGGGACATCCTGCGTGACACTGCAGTGCCACTCCTAGATGGGCCCGGTGTTTGTGTCGGCCACTAGGGTCGCTAATCTTACTCACACAGCTACCTCATTGCGCCTCTTTTTTTCTTTGCGTCATGTGCTGTTTGGGGAGGGTTTTTTGGAAGGGCCATCCTGCGTGACACTGCAGTGCCACTCCTAGATGGGCCCGGTGTTTGTGTCGGCCACTAGGGTCGCTAATCTTACTCACACAGCTACCTCATTGCGCCTCTTTTTTTCTTTGCGTCATGTGCTGTTTGGGGAGGGTTTTTTGGAAGGGACATCCTGCGTGACACTGCAGTGCCACTCCTAGATGGGCCCGGTGTTTGTGTCGGCCACTAGGGTCGCTTATCTTACTCACACAGCGACCTCGGTGCAAATTTTAGGACTAAAAATAATATTGTGAGGTGTGAGGTATTCAGAATAGACTGAAAATGAGTGTAAATTATGGTTTTTGAGGTTAATAATACTTTGGGATCAAAATGACCCCCAAATTCTATGATTTAAGCTGTTTTTTAGTGTTTTTTGAAAAAAACACCCGAATCCAAAACACACCCGAATCCGACCAAAAAAATTCGGTGAGGTTTTGCCAAAACGCGTTCGAACCCAAAACACGGCCGCGGAACCGAACCCAAAACCAAAACACAAAACCCGAAAAATTTCAGGCGCTCATCTCTACTCACATCATTGCCCAGCATACACATGAGGCAAAAACGCCCAGTGTGTATGCACCTTTAGATACATCTTTCCATCTGATGAACAAAACTATAATATATTAGTTTTGTTCATCAGATGGAAAGATGTATCTAAAGGTGCATACACACTGGGCGTTTTTGCCTCATGTGTATGCTGGGCAATGATGTGAACATCGCTGGCAGGAAAATCGCTCAGTGCATACATACTGAGCGATTTTCACTGTGCCCAGCGATGTTCACGGGTGTGAACCACTTTCCACAGTAGAAGACTGTGGAAAGTGTTCACTCAGCTGGTAAAACTTGCTGACGGATGGCGTCGGCCAGCGATGATGCAGGAGCACACATCAGCGCTCACCGCTCATCGCCCGGCTATACACACTAGCAGGTTTTGAGCTAAAAATCTTCTAGTGTGTATGCACCTTTACTGTATGTATTAAAGAGATTTTTAATGTCTTATTCAAACCTTATTGAAACCTAATGGTCAATGTGCATTTTGCAAATAAAAAAAAATGGTTAAAAAGCAGCATCCAGTAATTGTATTAGCCATATGCTTGAAAAATCGGGCTGCACTTATGATATTGTTAGTAAAAAAGGAATAGTAGACACTAGAGATGAGCGGGTTCGGTTTCTCTGAATCCGAACCGCCCGAACTTCATGGTTTTTTTCACGGGTCCGAGCAGACTCGGATCCTCCCGCCTTGCTCGGTTAACCCGAGCGCGCCCGAACGTCATCATGACGCTGTCGGATTCTCGCGAGACTCGGATTCTATATAAGGAGCCGCGCGTCGCCGCCATTTTCACACGTGCATTGAGATTGATAGTGAGAGGACGTGGCTGGCGTCCTCTCCATTTAGATTATAAGAGAGAGAGATTTACTGGAGCTTAGGACTAGGAGGAGTACTGTAGAAGTGTAGAGAGTGCAGAGAGTTTACTAGTGAGTGACCACCAGACAGTGCAGTTTATTTAATATATCCGTTCTCTGCCTGAAAAAAGCGATACACACAGTGACTCAGTCACATACCATATCTGTGTGCACTGCTCAGGCTCAGCCCAGTGTGCTGCATCATCTATATATATTATATATCTGTCTGACTGCTCAGCTCACACAGCTTATAATTGTGGGGGAGACTGGGGAGCACTGCAGTGCCAGTTATAGGTTATAGCAGGAGCCAGGAGTACATAATATTATATTAAAATTAAACAGTGCACACTTTTGCTGCAGGAGTGCCACTGCCAGTGTGACTGACCAGTGACCTGACCACACTGACCACCAGTATAGTTAGTAGTATACTTATATTGTGATTGCCTGAAAAAGTTAAACACTCGTCGTGTGACTTCACTTGTGTGTTGTTGTTTTTTTTATTCTATAAAAATAAAACTCATTCTGCTGACAGACAGTGTCCAGCAGGTCCGTCATTATATAATATATAATATATACCTGTCCGGCTGCAGTAGTGATATATATATATTTTTTATATCATTTATCATCCAGTCGCAGCAGACACAGTACGGTAGTTCACGGCTGTGGCTACCTCTGTGTCTGCACTCGGCAGGCAGTCCGTCCATAATTGTATACCACCTAACCGTGGTTTTTTTTTCTTCTTTATACATACATACTACTACGACATCTCTTTATCAACCAGTCTATATTAGCAGCAGACACAGTACAGTACGGTAGTTCACGGCTGTGGCTACCTCTGTGTCTGCACTCGGCAGGCAGTCCGTCCATAATTGTATACCACCTAACCGTGGTTTTTTTTTCTTTCTTCTTTATACATACATAGTTACATAGACATCTCTTTATCAACCAGTCTATATTAGCAGCAGACACAGTACAGTACGGTAGTTCACGGCTGTGGCTACCTCTGTGTCTGCACTCGGCAGGCAGTCCGTCCATAATTGTATACCACCTAACCGTGGTTTTTTTTTCTTTCTTCTTTATACATACATAGTTACATAGACATCTCTTTATCAACCAGTCTATATTAGCAGCAGACACAGTACAGTACGGTAGTTCACGGCTGTGGCTACCTCTGTGTCTGCACTCGGCAGGCAGTCCGTCCATAATTGTATACCACCTAACCGTGGTTTTTTTTTCTTTCTTCTTTATACATACATAGTTACATAGACATCTCTTTATCAACCAGTCTATATTAGCAGCAGACACAGTACAGTACGGTAGTTCATGGCTGTGGCTACCTCTGTGTCTGCACTCGGCAGGCAGTCCGTCCATAATTGTATACCACCTAACCGTGGTTTTTTTTTCTTTCTTCTTTATACATACATAGTTACATAGACATCTCTTTATCAACCAGTCTATATTAGCAGCAGACACAGTACAGTACGGTAGTTCACGGCTGTGGCTACCTCTGTGTCTGCACTCGGCAGGCAGTCCGTCCATAATTGTATACCACCTAACCGTGGTTTTTTTTTTCTTTCTTCTTTATACATACATAGTTACATAGACATCTCTTTATCAACCAGTCTATATTAGCAGCAGACACAGTACGGTACGGTAGTTCACGGCTGTGGCTACCTCTGTGTCTGCACTCGGCAGGCAGTCCGTCCATAATTGTATACCACCTAACCGTGGTTTTTTTTTCTTTCTTCTTTATACATACATACTACTACGACATCTCTTTATCAACCAGTCTATATTATTAGCAGCAGACACAGTACAGTACGGTAGTTCACGGCTGTGGCTACCTCTGTGTCTGCACTTGGCAGGCAGTCCGTCCATAATTGTATACCACCTAACCGTGGTTTTTTTTTCTTTCTTCTTTATACATACATAGTTACATAGACATCTCTTTATCAACCAGTCTATATTAGCAGCAGACACAGTACAGTACGGTAGTTCACGGCTGTGGCTACCTCTGTGTCTGCACTCGGCAGGCAGTCCATAATTGTATACTAGTATCCATCTCCATTGTTTACCTGAGGTGCCTTTTAGTTGTGCCTATTAAAATATGGAGAACAAAAATGTTGAGGTTCCAAAATTAGGGAAAGATCAAGATCCACTTCCACCTCGTGCTGAAGCTGCTGCCACTAGTCATGGCCGAGACGATGAAATGCCAGCAACGTCGTCTGCCAAGGCCGATGCCCAATGTCATAGTACAGAGCATGTCAAATCCAAAACACCAAATATCAGAAAAAAGGACTCCAAAACCTAAAATAAAATTGTCGGAGGAGAAGCGTAAACTTGCCAATATGCCATTTACGACACGGAGTGGCAAGGAACGGCTGAGGCCCTGGCCTATGTTCATGGCTAGTGGTTCAGCTTCACATGAGGATGGAAGCACTCAGCCTCTCGCTAGAAAAATGAAAAGACTCAAGCTGGCAAAAGCAGCACAGCAAAGAACTGTGCATTCTTCGAAATCCCAAATCCACAAGGAGAGTCCAATTGTGTCGGTTGCGATGCCTGACCTTCCCAACACTGGACGGGAAGAGCATGCGCCTTCCACCATTTGCACGCCCCCTGCAAGTGCTGGAAGGAGCACCCGCAGTCCAGTTCCTGATAGTCAGATTGAAGATGTCAGTGTTGAAGTACACCAGGATGAGGAGGATATGGGTGTTGCTGGCGCTGGGGAGGAAATTGACCAGGAGGATTCTGATGGTGAGGTGGTTTGTTTAAGTCAGGCACCCGGGGAGACACCTGTTGTCCGTGGGAGGAATATGGCCGTTGACATGCCAGGTGAAAATACCAAAAAAATCAGCTCTTCGGTGTGGAGGTATTTCACCAGAAATGCGGACAACAGGTGTCAAGCCGTGTGTTCCCTTTGTCAAGCTGTAATAAGTAGGGGTAAGGACGTTAACCACCTCGGAACATCCTCCCTTATACGTCACCTGCAGCGCATTCATAATAAGTCAGTGACAAGTTCAAAAACTTTGGGTGACAGAGGAAGCAGTCCACTGACCAGTAAATCCCTTCCTCTTGTAACCAAGCTCACGCAAACCACCCCACCAACTCCCTCAGTGTCAATTTCCTCCTTCCCCAGGAATGCCAATAGTCCTGCAGGCCATGTCACTGGCAATTCTGACGATTCCTCTCCTGCCTGGGATTCCTCCGATGCATCCTTGCGTGTAACGCCTACTGCTGCTGGCGCTGCTGTTGTTGCTGCTGGGAGTCGATGGTCATCCCAGAGGGGAAGTCGTAAGCCCACTTGTACTACTTCCAGTAAGCAATTGACTGTTCAACAGTCCTTTGCGAGGAAGATGAAATATCACAGCAGTCATCCTGCTGCAAAGCGGATAACTGAGGCCTTGACAACTATGTTGGTGTTAGACGTGCGTCCGGTATCCGCCGTTAGTTCACAGGGAACTAGACAATTTATTGAGGCAGTGTGCCCCCGTTACCAAATACCATCTAGGTTCCACTTCTCTAGGCAGGCGATACCGAGAATGTACACGGACGTCAGAAAAAGACTCACCAGTGTCCTAAAAAATGCAGTTGTACCCAATGTCCACTTAACCACGGACATGTGGACAAGTGGAGCAGGGCAGGGTCAGGACTATATGACTGTGACAGCCCACTGGGTAGATGTATGGACTCCCGCCGCAAGAACAGCAGCGGCGGCACCAGTAGCAGCATCTCGCAAACGCCAACTCTTTCCTAGGCAGGCTACGCTTTGTATCACCGCTTTCCAGAATACGCACACAGCTGAAAACCTCTTACGGCAACTGAGGAAGATCATCGCGGAATGGCTTACCCCAATTGGACTCTCCTGTGGATTTGTGGCATCGGACAACGCCAGCAATATTGTGTGTGCATTAAATATGGGCAAATTCCAGCACGTCCCATGTTTTGCACATACCTTGAATTTGGTGGTGCAGAATTTTTTAAAAAACGACAGGGGCATGCAAGAGATGCTGTCGGTGGCCAGAAGAATTGCGGGACACTTTCGGCGTACAGGCACCACGTACAGAAGACTGGAGCACCACCAAAAACTACTGAACCTGCCCTGCCATCATCTGAAGCAAGAAGTGGTAACGAGGTGGAATTCAACCCTCTATATGCTTCAGAGGTTGGAGGAGCAGCAAAAGGCCATTCAAGCCTATACAATTGAGCACGATATAGTAGGTGGAATGCACCTGTCTCAAGCGCAGTGGAGAATGATTTCAACGTTGTGCAAGGTTCTGATGCCCTTTGAACTTGCCACACGTGAAGTCAGTTCAGACACTGCCAGCCTGAGTCAGATCATTCCCCTCATCAGGCTTTTGCAGAAGAAGCTGGAGACATTGAAGGAGGAGCTAACACGGAGCGATTCCGCTAGGCATGTGGGACTTGTGGATGGAGCCCTTAATTCGCTTAACAAGGATTCACGGGTGGTCAATCTGTTGAAATCAGAGCACTACATTTTGGCCACCGTGCTCGATCCTAGATTTAAAGCCTACCTTGGATCTCTCTTTCCGGCAGACACAAGTCTGCTGGGGTTGAAAGACCTGCTGGTGACAAAATTGTCAAGTCAAGCGGAACGCGACCTGTCAACATCTCCTCCTTCACATTCTCCCGCAACTGGGGGTGCGAGGAAAAGGCTCAGAATTCCGAGCCCACCCGCTGGCGGTGATGCAGGGCAGTCTGGAGCGACTGCTGATGCTGACATCTGGTCCGGACTGAAGGACCTGACAACGATTACGGACATGTCGTCTACTGTCACTGCATATGATTCTCTCAACATTGATAGAATGGTGGAGGATTATATGAGTGACCGCATCCAAGTAGGCACGTCACACAGTCCGTACTTATACTGGCAGGAAAAAGAGGCAATTTGGAGGCCCTTGCACAAACTGGCTTTATTCTACCTAAGTTGCCCTCCCACAAGTGTGTACTCCGAAAGAGTGTTTAGTGCCGCCGCTCACCTTGTCAGCAATCGGCGTACGAGGTTACATCCAGAAAATGTGGAGAAGATGATGTTCTTTAAAATGAATTATAATCAATTCCTCCGCGGAGACATTGACCAGCAGCAATTGCCTCCACAAAGTACACAGGGAGCTGAGATGGTGGATTACAGTGGGGACGAATTGATAATCTGTGAGGAGGGGGATGTACACGGTGATATATCGGAGGGTGATGATGAGGTGGACATCTTGCCTCTGTAGAGCCAGTTTGTGCAAGGAGAGATTAATTGCTTCTTTTTTGGGGGGGGTCCAAACCAACCCGTCATATCAGTCACAGTCGTGTGGCAGACCCTGTCACTGAAATGATGGGTTGGTTAAAGTGTGCATGTCCTGTTTTGTTTATACAACATAAGGGTGGGTGGGAGGGCCCAAGGACAATTCCATCTTGCACCTCTTTTTTCTTTTCTTTTTCTTTGCATCATGTGCTGATTGGGGAGGTTTTTTTGGAAGGGACATCCTGCGTGACACTGCAGTGCCACTCCTAAATGGGCCCGGTGTTTGTGTCGGCCACTAGGGTCGCTAATCTTACTCACACAGTCAGCTACCTCATTGCGCCTCTTTTTTTCTTTGCGTCATGTGCTGTTTGGGGAGGGTTTTTTGGAAGGGACATCCTGCGTGACACTGCAGTGCCACTCCTAGATGGGCCCGGTGTTTGTGTCGGCCACTAGGGTCGCTAATCTTACTCACACAGCTACCTCATTGCGCCTCTTTTTTTCTTTGCGTCATGTGCTGTTTGGGGAGGGTTTTTTGGAAGGGCCATCCTGCGTGACACTGCAGTGCCACTCCTAGATGGGCCCGGTGTTTGTGTCGGCCACTAGGGTCGCTAATCTTACTCACACAGCTACCTCATTGCGCCTCTTTTTTTCTTTGCGTCATGTGCTGTTTGGGGAGGGTTTTTTGGAAGGGACATCCTGCGTGACACTGCAGTGCCACTCCTAGATGGGCCCGGTGTTTGTGTCGGCCACTAGGGTCGCTTATCTTACTCACACAGCGACCTCGGTGCAAATTTTAGGACTAAAAATAATATTGTGAGGTGTGAGGTATTCAGAATAGACTGAAAATGAGTGTAAATTATGGTTTTTGAGGTTAATAATACTTTGGGATCAAAATGACCCCCAAATTCTATGATTTAAGCTGTTTTTTAGTGTTTTTTGAAAAAAACACCCGAATCCAAAACACACCCGAATCCGACAAAAAAAATTCGGTGAGGTTTTGCCAAAACGCGTTCGAACCCAAAACACGGCCGCGGAACCGAACCCAAAACCAAAACACAAAACCCGAAAAATTTCAGGCGCTCATCTCTACTAGACACAAGCTAGATTAACACTGTTGTTCTTGTAACTTTTATGTTTCCTGTAATATTTTGTCTCCCAATCACCTGTATTTCCTTCTAAAGTGTGTTGTTAGGTATTAATGTTTGTTATATGGAAGGAATGAACAATTACTGATCTACATTAGGGCTCGTTTACCCACAACACCTACAGAGGGGATGCATTCAGTTTTCCGTCTGTTGGGAATCCGGAGATCAGGATACTAACGCCAGAATCCCACCAGCCGACAATGCTGCCAGCCGGAATCCTGGCAAAACAGGACTATTCCCACTCGTGGGTGTCCATGACACACATAGATCCTGTGGCCAGTGCAGTGAGCCACCGATTCCGCAGTGTGGCGCGCACAGCGAGCCCACAAGGGGACTGTTTGCGTTCGCCCCACTGCCGACATTCTGGTGGGCGAGATGCTGATATCGGAATATTGACAGCCGGCATCTCGCCCGCCGGCAAATCATACTGAATCCCTGCAGGGGGCACACAAAGTATGCCTCTGTCCCAAGCACAGCACAGGTTCTGGTATCAAAAATGTTTCCTTGCTAGTCAGTAACACAATTTTTATTTGCAAATTTTAGACTGTAACCATATCATACAATATGCAGGCATATTGCCTATCTATCTATCTATCTATCTATCTATCTATCCATAGGCATTTCTATAATGGGTGCATTGTGTGCGGTGTCCAGTAGCCCACACCGCACTGCACCCATATTTAATTATTAACCTCTCCAGAGTGCTGTGTCGGTGCTTCTGATGCTGGAAAAATCACTTGATAAATGGCACCGCAAAGAAGAGGAGGCCTACAGTGAGGAGTCTGTACATGGGTCCCATCCTCTGTTAAGTAGCGCCTGTATCTGTCTATCTCTTACCCTCCAACATGACTCATTCCATTAGGTACAAAATGCTCTATTCCTGGACTTCCTTGCCACCCCAAACACTGCCAAACATCACCGTCCGGGATTCACTGGCAGTTGGTGTGGCTCCCCTATTTTGAATTTTGCACAGCGCTGCAGCCCCACCCCTGTAACTGCCACTGGCAAGGAAGTCCAGGAATAGAGCATTTGTTTGTTGGGAGGCTTGCCACCTAGCAATAGCATGTGGGTTAGGCAGCAAGCCTCCCAAAAACCTCTGGAACAAGTAAATACAAATAATATGTTATAAATATCTTCTTTGTAATATTCTAATCTTTTCATAGTCAAAACTCTGTAGATTATACTGATGCACCTTTGTATAATGCATAGTTGAACCCTCGATTTCATATATGTGTTGGTTAATCTGGCTCTGATACTAGCCAATGCTTCTCCAGTCATTTACCTCACCACACGTCACTGTATTCCACTGTTCCACTCATGGACCAACTTTCATTACATGGAATAATGCTAAGCGAGTCAGCGGTTACAGTAAGTTCAGCTGAGTAAGTTCGGCTGCATTTACCATTGACCCAAATACACTCACAAACTCATATTCTGTGTGGCAGCAGATTGTCATAGATCAGTGGGTCTTAAAGATTGTCCAGTCTATATTAACCCTCCCTTTAATTAATTTTCCTCACCAAATCATTTGTGTTTACCACACAAAAAAACGAAATAACAGTATGGTGTGAAATAATCATGAAAAAAAATTGAGCTCCAGGAAGAAGTCTGCTTTTTCTCTTTATTAGAAGGTGTCTGAACCTTCTTCAGGTCCCTTGGAATGCCTTAAGGAAAGATATTAAAGGATATTAAAAAACCAGAGGAAACAACAGACCTAGCAAAGGAACAAGGGTGAGTGGAGTGGGAGCAGGGATGCATCTTTGGTTATTTTCATGCAGGGAGGACGGCCTAGGAGAGGAAAAGGAGAGGAGCAGGTAGACTATTCCATGTAGATGGTCCCGCTCTGTCACTCTTGGAAAGGTGTTGTCAGTACAGATATATCCATTGTGTATCAAGGTCCTTAATATACCTTGTAATTCCCTGCATAATCGAGGTATATGCCAAAAGCCAGGGGACATTGCCATCATCTTTCCAATAACCCATGCTAAGGCATGAATAGGTATGCTGAGTCTCTGGGACATTTTTGGAATATCATCTTTCACAACTAGCCATTTCTGCCATGGACTGCTAGGGAGAAAAAATAGGTATCTACCTGTACGTCGAATCCAATTTGTAAAAAAATTTTAATACAGGTTGAGTATCCCTTATCCAAAATGCTTGGGACCAGACGTATTTTGGATATCGGATTATTCCATATTTTGGAATAATTGCATACCATAATGAGATATGATGGCGATGGAACCCAAGTCTAAGCGCAGAATGCATTTATGTTTCATATACACCTTATACACACAGCCTGAAGGTAATTTTAGCCAATATTTTCAATAACTTTGTGCATTAAACAAAGTGTGGGAACATTCACACAATTCATTTATGTTTCATATACACCTTATACACACAGCTTAAAGGTCATTTAATACAATATTTTTAATAACTTTTTGTATTAAACAAAGTTTGTGTACATTGAGCCATCAAAAAACAAAGGCTTCACTATCTCAGTCTCACTCAAAAAATTCCGTATTTCGGAATATTCCGTATTTTGGAATATTTGGATATGGGACACTCAATCTGTAATACACTTCTTAGAAATGTAAGTAATACCTGGCTTTCACCTATAAGACACTGGCCCTAATTCCGAGTTGTTCGCACGCTAGCTGCTTTTAGCAGCACTGCACACGCTAGGCCGCCACCCTCTGGGAGTGTATCTTAGCTTAGCAGAATAGCGAATGAAAGATTAGCAGAATTGCAAATAAATAATTCTTAGCAGTTTCTGAGTAGCTCGAGACTTACTCCTACACTGCGATCAGCTCAGCCCGTTTCGTTCCTGGTTTGACTTCACAAACACGCCCTGCGTTCGGCCAGCCACTCCCCCGTTTCTCCAGACACTCCCGCTTTTTATCCTGGCACGCCTGCGTTTTTCCGCACACTCCCAGAAAACGGTCAGTTTCCTCTCAGAAACACCCACTTCCTGTCAATCACACTCCGATCACTTCAACGATGAAAATTCTTCGTTCGGACGTGAGTAGATCTACTAAGTTTTGTGCTAAAATACTTAGCGCATGCGCGCTGCGCACCATGCGCATGCGCATTTTTGCCTTAATCGCTCCGTTGCGAAAATCGTCAACGAGCGAACAACTCGGAATGACCCCCACTGTACGTCTAATCCAACCTTTACATTTTTTTTTATAATACACTTCTTAGAACTGTAAGTAATACCTGGCTTTCACCTATAAGACACTCTTTAATACCTAGCTGTTGCTTCTTTCTAATTAACACTTACTAATGCCTTAGCCTCTTAATATGTTGCCCTGGGGTGGCTGGTCTTCGCTGGCTTGGTGGAGTCCCACACCCCAGCGTTAAACTTAGCGTTAGGGGCCCACCAGAGATGAGGTCACCTAGAGGCTGGTTGGTGGGCCGGTATTTTTTGGCCAAAAAGTATGCCAAGCACCTCAGTTTTGCCCTATGTTAGATTGCAGATATTATTTAGAATTATTCTGATTAGTAGTTCTTGGTACTATAGAGCGTGCATCGGCATTACACTTTCTTGTTATTTGTGGAACTACAAGTCTCAGCATGATTGCACCTCTCATTACATCTGTAATTAGGGTATTCAGTCCATGGTCCCTCTCCCCCATGAACCCAAGAAAGGTAATGGTCTTGGTGGGAGTCAGAACTGACTTTGGGGTATTTACTACAAAGCCCAGGCTTGAGAGCAAATAGAGTTAAATCCACATGCTTCAAAGTGGTATCTTGACTTTGATGTACAGTACAAATAGTATGTCATCTAGATAAATAATACAGTGTACACCCTGTTGGCATAAGTGTGACAGTACTGCCTTCATGACTCGTGAATGTGTATGGAGTAGAAGAAAGGCCAAATACCATGGCTGTCCACTGAAAAAGATCACCTTTTCAATAAAATCTGAGAAGGCGTCTGTGATTTGGGTGAACAGATATAGAATGAAAAACTTATTTCAGATCTATTTTCACACAGAAGCTGTACCTTGTGAGGAGGTGCGGAATGTCTGACATGCCCTTCATACAAAACCTTTTTGGTTTTAATAGCTGATTTAAAGCCTTGACGTTTAGTACTGGCCTTATACATCCATCTTGTTTTCTTATAAGGAAAAGATGGCTGATCCAGCCCTTCACCGCTACACTTCTTCCTAAGTTCTGAGTTCATCATCTGAATGGTTTAATGAGTTACAAAAAAAAAAAAAAAGGAAGACAAAAATAAAGTAACAATGTGTAACAATTACATAAATTGTTCCTGCTTTGGAAATACTTGTGCTTAAGCCCTTTATACTTATTCTAGGTACTAGACAGGCTCTATTTCAGGGTTGTCTGTTTATTGTGATTCACTGTTTCTTTCTTGGATTGGTTTGCTACCATTGAGCTTCTGAAAAATCTGCCTGATAGCTCAGATACTGTACCTCTCATGTGTAGGGCCAAGCTAAGAGGATAATTCAGATCTAATTGCTGCTGTGCATTTTCGCAGAGCAAGTGATCAGGTCATAACAGCGCTTGCGTATGTACTGCAATGTGCACGCACGTCGGACAACAACAACAGGGATCACCGGCCAAGGATGGGATGGTGCGAGAAATCCGTTCGCAAGGTGATTGACTGGAGAAAGTTGCTTGTGGGTGGGTGAGTGTGCTGCCGCCGAAGAGGAAAGAAGCTGCTCCGGAGGCAGGGGAGAAGAAGGAGGAGGGAGCCTTACATATAGGCTGGCCGCCAGGGCTGCCATCAGAAATGATGGGGCCCGGGACTGACAAACTTGGAAGGGCCCTCCACCCCCACCCATCCCGACTCGTAGCTCTCCCAAAGCTTACCAGAGGGGTCCCGGGTGGCAGCAACGAGGATCGCGGGTACAGGCCAGCTGCCTGCGCGGTGCGCACTGGCAGGGCAGGCAGACACGGAGGCACACAGAGCAAGAGCAGCAGTGTGTATTCTTTCTATTGAGCCGGCTGTGAGCCAATCCGAGCTCACGGACCGGCAGCCAATAGAAAGAATACACACTGCTGCTCTGTGTGCCTCCGTGGCTGCCTGCCCTGCCGGTGCGCACCGCGCAGGCAGCTGGACTGTCCCCGCGATCCTCATTGCTGCCACCTGGGCCCGGGACTGGAGTCCCCACCATCTCCCCTTGATGGCGGGCCTGCTGACCGCCGTCACAGTGAATGCTGGGATGTGCTTCCCTCATCCCAGCATGCACAGTGGCGGCGGCCAGCCAATGCGGAAGGAGAGAGGGACAGCTGCAGTGGCGCTGCTACCAATTACATAGCGCTGCTGCAGCTCCCGAGTCCCCCTCCCTCCTCCTCCTTCCCTGCCTCCGGAGCTGCCAGCCTGAGCCAGCGGAAAGATGGTAAGTATCTGTCTGTCTGTCTGTCTATCTCTCTATCTCTCCTGTCTACCTAATGTGTAAAAGGGGGACTGGCTGCTGTAACATGTAAAAAAGGGGACCCTGTCTGCCGTAACGAGTAAAAAGGGGGACTCTGTCTGCCGGATTGTTTAATAAGGGGATACTGTCTGCCATAATGTGTAAAAAGGGGAATCTGTCTGCTATAATGTGTAAAAAGGGGAATCTGTCTGCCGTAATGTGTAAAAGGTGTAGTGGCACTATTGTGTGGCGTAATTTGAATAATGGAGACTACTGTGCACCGTAATATGAATTGGTATTATTTTGTGACCACACCCCCTCGCCATGAAGCCACACCCATATATATCTTTTCACTCACCTGCCGCGCGCACTGCCCTTGTATTGCATAAGGGGGAGCGCTGATGCCGTTTTTTGCACACAGCGCTAAAATGTCTAGTTATGGCACTGGTAGAATAAAGCTGATCTAAATGTTGGTGTAGTGACAGTTGGAACTGTGGAGAGAGGAGAGCTGAGGTGACACCATTGCACAGCGATAAGCAGCTGAGAGAGAGACAGAGAAAAACAGAAGACTGGCTGGAACTTATAGTGGCACATGGAAAGCCAAGCTGAGAACATTGTCCAATTGTTTACTGTGCCTATCTTTTGGAGGAAAAGTCTCATCTTGATGTAGGTCCTCAGATTTGGTGAGAGGAACCCACTATTACAAACAACTTAAATGTGCGATACAGTATCTATCTATCTATCTATCTATCATAATCCCAATTTGCATGGATGTGGTATGGCTTCTTTAACACCTACCTCAAAGAGCCATAAGGTCAAAGGTCCAGCTGTAGCTCTGTCTTTTTCTCGCTCTGTTCACGCACATACTATACATCTTTGTTCATGCACAGACAGGCGTCAACATTGATGTAATATAGATGAGGCAGGTGATATGGTCCACAAATTTAACTGATGAAAATAATTGGTTCTAGGTCATTACCCTCAATAATGTATGTATGTGTGTATATATCTCTATCTGTCTATCTATCTATTTATATATATATACACATATATTTATATATTTTGTAACAGGAGTCTTGCTAGAATGCACTCTGCTACAAAAATTCCACCAACGACCGACTCCAGGCTTGTGCAAAAAAAAAAATACCTTTATTCAGGTAGCTCAAAGACAAATATATACATAAAACAAAGATCACTGTCTTTAGTATAAACTACCAGGGAGGTTAGGCCCTGCCTCACTCCCTCTTACTTAATAAGGAACCGTTCAGGTCCCGACATCCTGACACTAGTGGCCCAGCCCTCCGGATCTCACTGTCCCCAGCAGGCCTATCACCTGGACACTAACTGCCTTCAGGAGCCCTGACTCATGGGAGAGACTCTGCTTTAAACCCAGCACCCAGGTGCTGGCTGATGAAGCAGCTTCTTGGGCTAAAAAGCCTATAAGACCTGGTCTGGGCCAAATGGATGGGAACCCGGTCCATCCACACTTCCCATCCACCCCCAGGACCCAGTGCTTTGTTCCACTCTTCACCCAAGCTACTACAACATTCTTTTTCCGGAGAATGAGGTGGTCCTGCTTCGGAGGAACTTCTCACTGCCGTCCTAGGGCTTAACAACAAAACACTGCCATCTTATGTGGCTCTCTCTTGCTGCTTGAAAAATTCCCGTGGATTTTCTGTGCGCTGCGCAATAATGGCTGCAGCTTCCTCCATTCTCTGGAACGGCAATACCAACTGAAAGTACATTAGTGCCTGTAAATGCTCTACCTCTGAGGAAGGGCCCTCACTTCCCCTTTCCAGGCAGATGACCTTACTAGTGTCATAGCAGGGAGCCTTCCGGGCCTTAGGCACTGGCAGCTCTGGCTCAACTTTCCTGTTCCTTCTGGCTGGAACAGGGAATCCAGTATAGCCGGGTTCCAATACAGTATGGTACCATTCTTCTGCAGCCTGCACCACCGTTGTCGTCATTTCCCCCGAAGATGGCATCTCCATTTCGGCTGATAATGTAACTGACCCAACATTCGGCATAACGTCTTCAGCAATTGGTGTAGCTACACCTGTGTCTGAACTGAAACTAGGCATAGCCAATGGTTTTAGCTTAGAAACCTCCTCCTGAAGCTCCGCCAAGTCTTGCAACCGAGCCTTATTGGCCAGCACCAGACTCCCATATCGTGTCTGGTCATAGGAGATTTCCTCTAATAGTCCTTGGCTATGTACTACAAAGTTTTCAGATCTGAGTTTAGCCTTTGCCAAGGTTTTCTGCAACTCTGACACCTGGCCTGAGAGCTTGGCAATCTCTTCTCTACTCCTTCACAATTTTGTCAGAGAGTCAGACAAAAGAGATTCCTTCTCCTCCAGCTTTTGCGTTAAGGTGTTTACCTGCTCTTGAAGAAAATCACATTTTTCCTTAAGCTCTTCTAGCTCCTGGTCCTTTAATTGGACATTGCTTTCAAGGTCACTTATCGTGTGACACCAAAAAAAAAAAAGTTTCATGCTAAAATTTTCCCCAAGATCTGGATTACTCCCCAATAAGCTATCCACTTCACTCTCCAACTGTGGGGCTTTAATAGGGTCACATAAATTCCTGACCTGAGGTGTTAGAGCTGTCACCCCTTTTGTTTTTTTTAGCATAATTTCTCTTTTTGTTACCCATTTGAAGAGACACTTCAGAATATGCTGTATATCTGAAAGTCTTTATTCACCCTGTTACCTTTGAAAACTGTAAGTGAAAGGGAAAATTAAAATTCCTTTTTTCTTTTTAGCACAGATTAAGCTTTTAACAAAGCACTGAAAGGTAGCATGAACATAGTGGTCCCAAGTACCTTACACTGGTAGTGCAAATAAAAAACTTCTCCCTTCAGGCTCTTAAAACTAGAACTCATGAATTGCTGGGACACATAATGCCACAAAATTTATTTATTTAAATAGAACCACATTTATAAAAGGTTTCAACTTTGCTTGATTGGTCTTAATGAGCTACTTAACAGGGACACCAGACTCCCATTACCAGATTTTGCAGGCACAGGTAAATATAAGCTTGAAAAAGAAATTCAGTCATAAATTATCAGCTGCTTGCAACCCCTTAGAGTAGGGGTGGGCAACATGCGGCCCGCGGGCCGGATGCGGCCCGTGAACCGATTCTGCCTGGCCCGCTGTCCCATACCACTGTGCAATGACAAGCGGCCCGGCTGAGCCGCTTGTCATTGCGCTACGAAGCTCCAAGATGCGGCGCCGCTGAGGAAAAACCCGGTCTGCTGACCGGGATTTCCTCTGTGACATCAGGCGCTGGGGGGCATAGGGGGCGGAGCCACGGCAGGAGCGTGCAGAGGGCAGCGGGTAGCAGCAGCGGCTCTGCGCAGCGGGCAGCGGATCTGGCAGAAGGCGGTAGATATCTGGGCAGCAGATCTGCCACTGTGAAAAAAATGCATCAAAGGTAAAGCTGCTATATGGGTCCGGGGGGGGGGGGGGGAGGGGAGGGAGAGGAGGAGGAGGAGGAGGAGGAGGGAGGAGAGGAGGGGGGCAGAGACTGCTGTGCACGTCACTGATAGGTTCAGGGGAAGGGGGGTAGAGACTGCTGTATAGGTTCAGGAGAGGGTGTGAAGGGGGGTAGAGACTGCTACAGTATATGGGTTCAGGGGTGGGGGAAGGGGGGTAGAGACTGCTATATGGGTTTAAGGGAGAGGGGAGGTTTGAGACTGCTATGTGGGTTCAGGGAAGCGGGTGTGGGGAGCTAGTAACCAGCTGTGAATACGATTGATAACAGCATTACACAGGATGCTGTTTGTTTTCAGCAGTTTTTTATTTTTATTTCTTTATTACTGGATGTGTTTTTTAGACATTTGTATTTTGCCTGTAAAAAACTACGTATGCGGTGTAATGTATATTGTGGTGTGTGTGTTTTTATAGTTTATAAATATATATATATATATATATATATAAACTATGGGCCTAATTCAGACCTGATCGCTAGGGTGTGATTTTTGCACTGCTACGATCAGGTAGTCGCCGCCTACAGGGGGAGGGAGTAATCGCTGTGCAGGGGAGCGATCGCATGTGCAGGAGAGCTGCAGAAACAGAAGTTTGTGCAGTCTCTGCGCAGCCTAGGACTTACTCTTCCAGTGCGATGATCGGGGCCGGAGCTGACGTCAGAAACCCTCCCTCCAAACGCCTGGTCCCTCCTGCATTTTTCCGTGCACTCCTCTAAACCGGTCAGTTGCCACCCACAAACGGCCTCTTCCTGTCAATCACCTTGCGATCACCTGTGCGATCGCTTTGTTCGCACCATCCCATCACTGCCTGACGCTCCCCATCATGGCGGACCGATGTGCCTGCGCACTGCAATGCATGCGCAGTTCAGACCCGATCACCCGCTGAAATACACAGCAGCGACCGGGTCTGAATTGGGCCCTATAACGGGTCTCATTTTGCAGCAACTGCTGACTAAGGGGTTGATTCAGACCTGATCACTGTGCTGCAAATTTTGCTGTCCTGCGTTCGGGTAGTCGCCGCCCCCCAGGAGGAGTGTAAATTCACCCGTGCAAGTGTACGATCGTATGTGTACGCAGAGCTGCAAAAATCTACTTTGTGCAGTCTCTGCGCAGCCCAGGACTTACTCCTACAAATATTTGTCATTCATATTAGTCCCCGCCCTTGTGTGTGGCCCTCGAATATTCACTGGAAGTGTTAAGCGGCCCCCCAGCTGAAAAAATTGCCCACCCCTGCCTTAGAGCAAATCAGCACAGCTACTTTCAATGAATGATGCAAAGCATATAAGACAGAACAGGCCATGCACCCTGTTTAACCGCTTTGCTGCCAATGCAAACCTTTGCACCAAAATAAAACACATTCAGTTTAAACAAAACATATCATTATTTTTATCCCGTGGGGTTGGGTTTAACCACTACTCACAACACCCTTGGTCTGGTACCGATGCCCACAAGTTCAGCTTGGTCTGGAGTTTGCTGGTATGTGTGCTGCTACCTTGCAGCTGTTGGGTCCTCTGCCACGTGTGACATGACTAGCAGAAGGGTTCCTGTTCAGGCGCCATTTATAACAGGAGTCTTGCTAGAATGCATTCTGCTACAAAAATTCCACCAATGACTGACTCCAGGCTTGTGCAAAAACAACAAATACCTTTTATTCAGGTAGGTCAAAAACAAAGATATACATAAAACAAAGATCACTGTCTTTAGTATAAACTACCAGGGAGGTTAGGCCCTGCCTCACTCCCTCTTACTTAATAAGGAACCGTTCAGGTGCCGGCATCCTGACACTAGTGGCCCAGCCCTCCGGATCCCACTGTCCCCAGCAGGCCTATCACCTGGACACTAACTGCCTTCGGGAGCCGTGACTCATGGGAGAGACTCTGCTTTAAACCCAGCACCCAGGTGCTGGCTGATGAAGCAGCTCCTTGGGCTAAGAAGCCTATAAGACCTGGTCTGGGCCAAATGGATGGGAGCCCGGTCCATCCACACTTCCCATCCACCCCCAGGACCCTGTGTGTAGCTTACAGTTGGCAAAGTACCTCTCCTGCCACTATATATATATATATATTTATTTAATCGCTGTATGCAATCTCTTTTCTTTACTACTTATGACACATTGCAGTATAAATCCCTGTTGAGGGTCATAACATGGTGTACACTGACTAACGGACTGCACCAAAGATACTTACCTTACCCCAATGCATCCTAACCCTCCCTCCACGCAGCCTAACCCCAACCCTCTGCCCGCAGCCTAACCCTAACCCTCCCCAGTGTTGCCTAAACCTACCCCTTCCTTCCCGCAGCCTAAACTTCTCCAGGGCCAATCTTTCTCCAGAAAAGACTCCCGCCTCCACAGCCTAACCCTCTCCAGGGCCAATATTTACTAAGAATTCGAGTTTGTCCGATTTGTGTTTTTTTTTTCTAAGTCCCAATCCGGGAATTCACTAAGCACCAATCTCTGCAGTGTTTGGACTCTTCGTAATGGTTTGATTTGCAAAGTTCCGAAATACGAATGAATAGACCATTGGTAAAACGCGGCTGTTATTTCATACAATACGGGAATTCACTATTCATTCGTATTTGGGTGTTAGTTTCTGAGTGCTCAATTGCGGTCGTATTTTTTTGCGAATCGGTAAAAAAATAGACCTGCTTTTTTCAATCGTGTTTACATGTGTTGCAACTCAAAAATCAATCACACCTGAATTAGGATGCCTATAAAAGGATGTTAGTCCCATTTCAATACACCTACACTCAGAAATGGCAGTAGGACTGTGGGCCAGTGATCTTTTGTGTGCTGTGGGATTCCTCAGACTCAGACATCAGCCTGTAAGTACCCAGGGCCAAGAAACTGAACATGGTCAGCAGGTTGTACAGGTTCCGCGGAGGCTGCGCAGGCCTCGTTTTTTTAGGGGGCGTTTAAACTTGAACGCATTGTCCGATGATAAGGTCATACAGATGTTCCGTCTAAATCGTAACAACATTTTCCGTCTGTATGACCTTGTCAAACTGGGCCTAGACCCTGAGACAGCACGCTCTCGCTCTGTCTCAGGCCTGCACAAACTCCTGACTGTGTTGCACTTTATGGCTACTGGCAGCTTTCAGGCTGTGTCTGGGGATGTCATAGGAATCTCACAGCCCTCATTTTCCAGAAGCTTAACACAGGTGATGTATACCTAACTACCTCTTCTGTTTTTTGTTTGTTTTAATTTCTCGGTGGCCAGTTCTGTCCTAAAATCTCATATTTATTGTTCATTAAAATATACACTCAGGTGTTGGCTGTTTTGCAGCCCCACATCGAGGCCTCAATCTGCTTCCCTACCCAGGAGTCTCAGTGGCATGCCGTCAGGGTAGATTTCTATGAGCTGGCTGGCATGCCCAATGTGCTTGGAGCCATAGATTGCACACACATTCAGCTGAGACCACCTAGGGGCAGGCAGCACATATATACTAATCGCCATTTCGAACACTCCACAAATGTGCAGGTGGTTTGTGATGCAAATCTCAAAATAATGAGTGTCGTTGCTGGTTACCCTGGGGGCTGCCATGACTCCTTCATCCTCAGTCAGTCATCCCTCTTTGATAAGTTTGAGGGCGGACAAATGCCAGATGGATGACTGCTGGGTATGTAATTTGATATGTGTAGGCCTGCGTATACTTTGTCCAAATACAGGTGCAGATGTATTAACCTGTAGAAGGCATAAGGAAGTGAGAAAAAAGTGATTTGTGCAAGGTGATAAAGGCACCAGCCAATCAGCTCCAATATGTAAATGAACATTTAGGATCAGATTGTCTGCTGCCTTTATTACCTTGCACATATCACTGGTTTATCACTTCCTTATGCCTTCTACAGGTTAATACATCTGCCCCACAGTGTGTTACTTATGTGTTGCTGTATCTTAACATGAATCACGTTACTATATCTGTCTTTTAGGTGATGGAGGATATGGCTGTTTCTTTTGGCTTCTAACTCCATTGTCCCGACCTGATACCCCTGCTGAACACAATTACAATCATGCACATAAGTCCACGTGGAATGTGATAGAAAGATGTTTTGGTGTGCTGAAATCTAGGTTTCGGTGTCTGGATAAGTCTGGTGGCTTTTTGTTGTATAGTCCCTCCAAGGTGACTCAAATTGTGTTCTGCTGCTGCTTTCTTCATAACATGTGTTTGCAACAACATCTGCCACATGTTGAGGAGGAGGAGGAGGAAGAAAGCAGCCAGCAAGCAGAGGAATTAGAGACATCTGGTGATACTTGGAGTACAGATGTAGGGAGGCAGGTTAGGCAAGAGCTCATCACTCGCTGTTTCTAAGGTAAGTTTGGTTTGCTTATTTCATTTGTTGTGTATTCATAAATAGATGTTTTGCCATTTTTATTGGCAAAACCATTACTCAGAATGTGTCTGTCTCCTTGACACATACAAACATACCCTCGCTTTATGCAAAACAAATGTCGCATGTGTATTGTATTTTAAAACTCAAAACAACAGATTATGAGTGGCATGCATTAAGTCTGGATAAGTGATCGTAAACTTGCAGTGCTAATTTATTACAAGCACACATAATCCATTTAGTATTTTACTTTATCATTGTGTGTAATGTCCTAATGCACAGGTTCACAAACTCGGCCCTCAGGACCACACACAGTGCATGTTTTTCACGTAACCCAGTAGAAGCACAGGTGTATGAATTACTCACAGACATATGTTAAAAGGTTCACAGGTAGAGCTAATTATGTCACTTGTGATTCTGTGAGTAGACCTGCAAAACATGCACTGTGTGGGGTCCTGAGGGCCGAGTTTGAGAACCTGTGTTCCCAAAAAACACTCCTCAACATATAATATGTTAGCCTTGAGGAATACATGTGTCCCTATGTGTGATGCTCCATCATATTTAAGGGACACAAACTTACTGTAATCAGAAATAATTTATTTCCTAATGTTTGCTACAGTAAACTTGCTGATGTGTAAGTAAATACACAGTTTGCCACATATATACATTATTATACACATTCTTTGTTTTTTGGTTAAAAAGTTGTTATTTGTTGGTTTCTGCATCATGTGTAATAACATTCTTACTAATTTTTAACACACACAAACATGTCCCAACAATACTGACATTCATTTTGTCAATGTTTTTTTAAAAATTCAATGCCAACATATTAAAAGCTTTTTACGCAACTCAATTGTGTTCTTCTTGTAATGTTGTATAGAGAAGAAAGGTAAAATAGTTATCAATAACATTGTAATTTGGATTGTCTGCAGGATATGAGAATGATTGGAATCTAGAAAGAGTAATGATTAGAAAAAAATCAAGTGGTCTGTTTACTTCCTGCTAAAGACATTCTGCCTGGCTGCCAATTATTGTGTCTGCAGGATATGAGAATGATTGGAATCTAGAAAGAGTAAAGATTAGAAAAAAATCAAGTGGTCTGTTTACTTCCTGCTAACATGTATGTGCGGCTCCATCAACATTTCCCTCCTCCAATACAAAAAAAAATTGGTAAAGAATAAATGTGCGTACAAATTTTATGTTGTTGTTTGTACCACTTATAATTAATGATGTTGTATAAATTGTCAAGGAGCTTAGTGTTATATATTTTTTGCCAAACATACACTTACTAACTATTTCGAGTTACTTATCACAAATGTCTAACTTGTATTTTTTTCACGTTTTTTTTGGTGGCTGCTTGTCCTGCCCTTTGCCTTTAGCACTTTCATGTTGTAGTGCTCTGGTGGAGCGTCTTGGTGGTGATGAGACTGGCATGATATTTGGAGTAGTTGTACCAGAACTGTTGCTTGTTTGCTGTTGGTGCATGCATCTGAGTGTTTAATTCAGGTTAGTGAGGGTGGCATTGAGTTCACGTGTAGCAGCATTTTGATTGTCTACAATTCAGAATAAACTTTCATTAATCTTTTGATTGTTTTGAAAAATGTTCATATAACTTTGCTGTTGTCTATGCTGTTCTTCCATTAGTCTGTGCTGTTCTTCCATTAGTCTGTGCTGTTCTTCCATTATGTGCTGTAAGTTGCCAATGACCTGTGTAATGTCTGTACGCATGAGTTCCATGGTATTGCCAATTCTGGTTGTTTGTTCATTTTGTCTACTCAGATTTCTTGATATTCTTCTGAGGTGACATGGTAGGCTTGCAAACATTTGTGTCTGCCTACTCAGGCAATCTTCATTAGTGGCCTGCTGTCTAGCCCAAATGGTCCAAAACACCTGATCAGGGCCTTGTGTTACTGATGTTGTTGGGCTATGTTGTGGTGGTGGTGTGCTTTGCTGTGGTGGTGTACGCACAGGTGCTGGGGGGCTCATTCCTTGCCTTAATGGCTGCATTTCTAAGATGTTTGTCTCCTCCATGTCACTGTGTTGCTGTTGTTGCGGAGGGATGCTGTTCTCAGGACTAGAAGCTGAAATGTTAAACAAATCTCCGTTAGCTATCCATATGTTTGAGAAATGTAAACAAATCACTACACATGGAACACATGTCATTCACTGTTGCTTTCAAATATTCTGCCTAGCAACATCATCACTCATAACTTAAATACATACATATGCCTGTTTGTGGCAAATGTGTCTGGTTACTTAATTGTGAAAGCAAACACTTTAGTTTTATTGTAGCTCACACATACTCCACCATAAAAACACATTGGAATCCATAATGTGTTACCTTATAGCTTTGGTCATACAAACATAGTAATGTTTTTATATGTATTTTGCAATGTTACCTCAAACACACATGTGAAATTTGGAAAAATAACCTTACTTTTTTCTTAAAAAAAACATGCTTTTTTGTTACAGCATCTTACACACAATGTCATACTGTATGGCTCAAGTGGACATACATATCTTTACTGGATGTGGACAAGGCCATTTAGCTTGGATTCCATTTCAGATTTTACTTATTGCGGTATGTATCTAAGTTTTTGATGTGTTTTGACTTAATGCGGTTAAGAAAAATTTGGATTACGTTCAGAAATTTTTAACATTTATTTCAGTTTGATACTCACAATCAAGATGAGGGGAGTGTGGATGATGTCTTGGAGGTGTGTCCAAAATTTGGAGTGGGGGGACAGAACATACGGACGATAATCTTTGTGGCGGGGTAGCCTGCTGTGGTTGGCCCGGGACATACGACCTTGCTTTCTTTTCGGCCACAGGTTTTTTGTGGTGATGTCTTACAGAAGTCCCACTTCTGCTGCTCCATACTTCTTTTGAAGGACCTATTAATGAAAGTGCAATTTTGTTATGGCCATTCCTTTACAAACATACCCTATACTACAATGGACACTTTACCTGCTTCCGCAGCGTCATCATCATCAGATGTGATAGGAGTTACTGGCCGACGAGTAGTACTGATTTTTTCAAACACTGTATAAAAAAATAAAACAAAAAAATGTCATGCTATTGTTGATACATCCACCCATTATGCTTATAAACATTTATTCTTTAAGAAATGCTTCCTTTATTTTTTTTAAAAACATAAGGACCGGAAACAAAAAAAACAATACATAAAACAATAAACATTGTCCAATAGACATATGCACTATGGAAAAATCAACACAGGAAAACATGTACAGGACACTGACATAGGCCACAAGTTAAAAAAAAAACATAACCATCCAAAAACACACACATCATCATTTTGTATTGAAAGGAAAAATATTACAGATGCAATATATAAATTGCTCTGTGATGTGGCACTCCAAACACACATTACCACTATATGAGCCAAACCAAAATGTATAAATATTTTAAAAATTACACTGCAGTGTGGTGTCACGGTACAAACACAAACTAAAAATTAACAAAGAAATAGTGGTATTTTGTTAAAAAATATTACATTATCTAATAATGACATTACACATGTAAGTGGTTTCCAAACCACTTTCCACTACTCCAGCCCCTAACATGACAACCACTGTTTTTTAAACATTGCACATGGATCACATAAATATAAAACAT
Source organism: Pseudophryne corroboree (assembly GCF_028390025.1). NCBI lineage: Eukaryota > Metazoa > Chordata > Amphibia > Anura > Myobatrachidae > Pseudophryne > Pseudophryne corroboree. The sequence continues at coordinate 638,213,889 of NC_086448.1, forward strand.
AGTCACAATTTTTTAAAAAAAAAAGGCCCAAAAGGAAAACATTATTGCAGGACAATTCAGAGACACACCAAGTCCAAACTACACTTGCAAAATATCTTTCATAAAAACACATGACATACAATAAAGTAAGATGTTACATTGGCTTTTGTATAAAACATTAACCAAAATAATGTATTTGCTGACACACACTTGAAGATGGGAGTAATATGCAACGTCACATGACACACATTTAAAAAATAAATAAATAAGGTCATAGAATGTAAATGCAAATACACATGCTCTCCATTCTTCCTGGGCCTACCTGAATCCCGGACATGGGTTGCAGAGACTATTTCAGGAGGTATGACACTCCGCATGGGCTCCTCATACTCCAGATATCTTGCAATATAGGGCTGCCCACCACCATTTTTTTGAGCCGACTTCGCCTCCTTGGCCATTTTGGACTTGACACATCGCTTTATGTCATAGTACCGTTTGCGGCACGTGTCCTCCGTCCGCTTGACCACCCCCTCACTATTGACAGCAGCAACAACTTTCGCCCACAACACCGTCTTCCTCCGTGTTGGCACCTCGGCGGACTCAGGGCCAAATAGCTGCCTCTGATACTTCATCAGCTCACGCACCAATGCCACATTTTCAGCAAAGCTAAACTTTACATTCCGCCCAGTCTTAGTAGTGGTGCGTGGCTGCGGAGCACTCTGACTGTCACTATCACTTGAGGCTGCTGCAGCAACCTCACCCACCTCCTCCACCTCACTAACCTCACTAACACTCACCTCCTCCACCTGACCGACCTCCTCCCCCTCACTCACACCCTCCACCTCACCCACCTCTGAGTCACACATAATTGTGTGTCTAAACAGTTAACACAGAAAAAAAAGACAAACAACACACTCCTCCACTACCACTACACAACTCACACACACACACACACACACACACACACACACACACACACACACACACACTGACAAGGGACTATAAAGAAAAATAACTTGGACTAAAAATGAAACAAAACCACAAAATACAAGATTACAAGAATGACAAGACGACTTACAAACACAATACCACACTCAGAAATCGCTACCAACACTCCTCACCAAACCACAAATTCACCTACCTCCACAGCACAACCTCCCTCCTCCTCACCACTAACTAAACCCACGAGGTGCGGACGGTTTGGGGCGTATTTATATGGTTGCGCACAGACACTCCTACCATCTGAAACACAACCAATCACGAACGGGGATGAAAAACTAAACTGAAAGAGAAAATGCGGCCGCTGGAAAAAAAAAACCCTGCCGCGTTTAACTTAGGAAAAAAACCAGCAAATACAACAAAAACACGTACGCAAACGACAATGACGGCCGTAAATGTGCAAAAAAAAAACGACTGGCATCGACATCGGAAAACACGAAAACCATAAAGTCGACTGCTTCGTAACTTTGCGTATATGGATTCAAAAAGTTGCATGAAAATGCACCCGATACAAAACGAGTTTAAACACTACACAAACCGACTCAAACACGAATATTAGTAAATATTGCCCCAGGAGTCCCTAAACCTAATCAACCCTCCCCTCAGCCTAACCCTAACTCTCCCTTCCCCACAGCCTAACCCTAACTTTCCCCCCACAGCCTAAACCTAACAATCACCCCCCCCCCCCCCCACTCCGAGGAGATTACCTGCTTGGCATCCCAGTCCACACTCATTCAGGATCCCAGCGGTTGGGATTCTGGCACCATGATGGTGATCCTTGTTGGTGCCAGCACCGACATTATGATATGTGTCTGGAATCCCACATTGGCATTTTGACTGCAAGAATCCTGAACGGATCCCACTTTATCTATCTTTTTATTTATTTACTTTTCCATCTACAGTATCTGTCTATCTATCTATCTATCTATCTATCTATCTATCTATCTATCTATCTATCTATCTATCTATCTATCTATCTATCTATCTCTCTCAGCACAAGTTTCCAGAACCTACAACAATACAAACTAAAAGTATGTATAATTAGATATTTCACTAAAGGTGAGTTGTTGTTTTAAGCTTGTCAAAGAAAAGCTGAAAAAAATGAATAGTTTTTTCCCTGCCTGTTTCCATTTTTGAAGGTCAATTACACAGCATGTAGACACACTTATTACCCAGAGATGTAAATCAGCTTTAAGAGTGGCTGAATAGATCCTTAGGACATTCAGAAACTGCAGGAAGGAAATGTGGCTTATGGCAATTATTCCAAGAAAAGGCAAAATTACAAAGAGCGGACAAGTGGCTGCAGCCTTTTCATGATGTACATCAAGCAAGAATGAGAAGCTGGCGCTAATAAAATGGTTATATACAGTATCATAGAGTATACAACATGCTTATTTACAAAGTAATTAAGACTAAGAATAACTAAATGGAGAGTACTTTGCATCATTCAGTTCCAAAAGTTGTACAGCAAAATGTTTTGCAGGAAATGTCAACTTGTGAGAGTACACAGTAATAATGTTTTCTTACTCATAGCATGCCAAAGGGGTTTAAAGAGATATTGCCCTGAATAATTATTAGTTTTAAAAACATAATGTAGGTAATCTATAAAGGTGACAGATGCCCACTGCCGCTGAGAGGGGGTGGGGGTGGGTACTAATTACCCGGGCCTGATGGAAGGGCCTGGGACCGCCACCGCCTCCCCCCCACACCCTACCCTTTCCTGTCAGTAGCAGCTTTGTTCTACAGTCAGCACACGCTGCTTTGTGCTGTGGTGGTGCAGTTGCTGCCACTTAGTAGCAGCAGCAGTCTCTTCTGCTGTGCCGGGGGGGAGGGGGGGGGATGGAGACACACATACACTCCAAATGCGCCCCGCTCTGGATTTGTCCCTGGCTGAAAAGATTTCTGTCTCCTTCATTTGCATAAGGGGGCATTACCACAACTCCCATGATTAGGCCATGCCCCTGAAGCCATATCTGGACCCACCATAGCTCACTACACCCCTGCCCGTGCCATATTGGATTGGCAAATGGTGAGATTTTGAAAGCTTTGCTCAGATTCAGGATACGGAGTAGCTTTATACCTTGGAAAGACCTTGTTGCACTGTAGGTGGAAAAAATGTAAAATGTACAGATAGATTTATATTTGAGAGGAGCGCGTCCAAGCTCAAATCTACATTGCAGTGTAAAAATAAAGCTGCCCAGCAGTTGTGAACTGCATGCAGAAGCAGCCAGTATTTACACTGCATGCAAAAAAGTTGATTCACCCCATGCATTGTAACATGGTTTGTCCAAGAGCAAAGTTACTCCATTTTTGCTTAATTTACAACTCTGATTCAATCCTTGTGTGTCTAAATAATGGGACTGCAGAGAGACAAGATAGTTGTTCTGAAAGAATGGAGGGATATATCCTCAGCTAGGAGAGACCAGGAAATATAACATTTCATTTTACGGAACAAATCATTTACATACAGTATGTTGCTAGTAGAGGGATGTGTCAGTTATTTGAAGGACTGATGTTACGTACAATGAGCCACGTCCACAAATCATCCTGAAAATACACCACCCAAAAATAATGTAAGATCCTACTTAAACCAGAAAAAAATACTCATTAAGGTACAACTAAACTATTCAAGAGAAGGTATAAGTAATCCATTCAAGAGAGTGTATACACCTACTGTATACATTAAAAATCATCAATTGATATATTTTCCTATGAAACAGACGACATTGATGTTTCCTTGTTTTTGTAACTCATATTATAGGTAAAAGATGGTGGAATAAGCAGTATGTTATAAGTAGAGATACGATTTATGATGCTGCAAAATATGTGCAATATCTGGTCAATTACTATATGTAACTAAACACAGATAATGTAAAAACATGAGATATCAAAAAAGGCTAAGGGTGATATCCAATTAGTTCCGGAAATGTTTCATCTGCGATAAACAGGGGGTGTTAGCAATTTTTTTTACTTAATTGCTGATTTTTTTCTCTCCCTATACTATTTTTCAGATGAAAATTTCCATTTTTTCATGCAAAAATACATTGGATCTGTGAAAAGTAGAGATGTGCACTTGAAATTTTTCGGGTTTTGTGTTTTGGTTTTGGGTTCGGTTCCGCGGCCGTGTTTTGGGTTCGACCGCGTTTTGGCAAAACCTCACCGAATTTTTTTTGTCGGATTCGGGTGTGTTTTGGATTCGGGTGTTTTTTTAAAAAAACACTAAAAAACAGCTTAAATCATAGAATTTGGGGGTCATTTTGATCCCAAAGTATTATTAACCTCAAAAACCATAATTTCCACTCATTTTCAGTCTATTCTGAATACCTCACACCTCACAATATTATTTTTAGTCCTAAAATTTGCACCGAGGTCGCTGGATGACTAAGCTAAGCGACCCTAGTGGCCGACACAAACACCGGGCCCATCTAGGAGTGGCACTGCAGTGTCACGCAGGATGGCCCTTCCAAAAAACACTCCCCAAACAGCACATGACGCAAAGAAAAAAAGAGGCGCAATGAGGTAGCTGTGTGAGTAAGATAAGCGACCCTAGTGGCCGACACAAACACCGGGCCCATCTAGGAGTGGCACTGCAGTGTCACGCAGGATGGCCCTTCCAAAAAACACTCCCCAAACAGCACATGACGCAAAGAAAAAAAGAGGCGCAATGAGGTAGCTGTGTGAGTAAGCTAAGCGACCCTAGTGGCCGACACAAACACCTGGCCCATCTAGGAGTGGCACTGCAGTGTCACGCAGGATGGCCCTTCCAAAAAACACTCCCCAAACAGCACATGACGCAAAGAAAAAAAGAGGCGCAATGAGGTAGCTGTGTGAGTAAGATAAGCGACCCTAGTGGCCGACACAAACACCGGGCCCATCTAGGAGTGGCACTGCAGTGTCACGCAGGATGGCCCTTCCAAAAAACACTCCCCAAACAGCACAAGACGCAAAGAAAAAAAGAGGCGCAATGAGGTAGCTGTGTGAGTAAGATAAGCGACCCTAGTGGCCGACACAAACACCGGGCCCATCTAGGAGTGGCACTGCAGTGTCACGCAGGATGGCCCTTCCAAAAAACACTCCCCAAACAGCACATGACGCAAAGAAAAAAAGAGGCGCAATGAGGTAGCTGTGTGAGTAAGCTAAGCGACCCTAGTGGCCGACACAAACACCTGGCCCATCTAGGAGTGGCACTGCAGTGTCACGCAGGATGGCCCTTCCAAAAAACACTCCCCAAACAGCACATGACGCAAAGAAAAAAAGAGGCACAATGAGGTAGCTGTGTGAGTAAGATAAGCGACCCTAGTGGCCGACACAAACACCTGGCCCATCTAGGAGTGGCACTGCAGTGTCACGCAGGATGGCCCTTCCAAAAAACACTCCCCAAACAGCACATGACGCAAAGAAAAATTAAAGAAAAAAGAGGTGCAAGATGGAATTGTCCTTGGGCCCTCCCACCCACCCTTATGTTGTATAAACAGGACATGCACACTTTAACCAACCCATCATTTCAGTGACAGGGTCTGCCACACGACTGTGACTGAAATGACGGGTTGGTTTGGACCCCCACCAAAAAAGAAGCAATTAATCTCTCCTTGCACAAACTGGCTCTACAGAGGCAAGATGTCCACCTCATCATCATCCTCCGATATATCACCGTGTACATCCCCCTCCTCACAGATTATCAATTCGTCCCCACTGGAATCCACCATCTCAGCTCCCTGTGTACTTTGTGGAGGCAATTGCTGCTGGTCAATGTCTCCACGGAGGAATTGATTATAATTCATTTTAATGAACATCATCTTCTCCACATTTTCTGGAAGTAACCTCGTACGCCGATTGCTGACAAGGTGAGCGGCGGCACTAAACACTCTTTCGGAGTACACACTTGTGGGAGGGCAACTTAGGTAGAATAAAGCCAGTTTGTGCAAGGGCCTCCAAATTGACTCTTTTTCCTGCCAGTATAAGTACGGACTGTGTGACGTGCCTACTTGGATGCGGTCACTCATATAATCCTCCACCATACTTTCAATGGGGAGAGAATCATATGCAGTGACAGTAGACGACATGTCCGTAATCGTTGACAGGTCCTTCAGTCCGGACCAGATGTCAGCATCAGCAGTCGCTCCAGACTGCCCTGCATCACCGCCAGCGAGTGGGCTCGGAATTCTGAGCCTTTTCCTCGCACCCCCAGTTCCGGGAGAATGTGAAGGAGGAGATGTTGACAGGTCGCGTTCCGCTTGACTTGACAATTTTCTCACCAGCAGGTCTTTGAACCCCAGCAAACTTGTGTCTGCCGGAAAGAGAGATCCAAGGTAGGTTTTAAATCTAGGATCGAGCACGGTGGCCAAAATGTAGTGCTCTGATTTCAACAGATTGACCACCCGTGAATCCTTGTTAAGCGAATTAACGGCTCCATCCACAAGTCCCACATGCCTAGCGGAATCGCTCCGTGTTAGCTCCTCCTTCAATGTCTCCAGCTTCTTCTGCAAAAGCCTGATGAGGGGAATGACCTGACTCAGGCTGGCAGTGTCTGAACTGACTTCACGTGTGGCAAGTTCAAAGGGCAGCAGAACCTTGCACAACGTTGAAATCATTCTCCACTGCGCTTGAGACAGGTGCATTCCACCTCCTATATCGTGCTGAATTGTATAGGCTTGAATGGCCTTTTGCTGCTCCTCCAACCTCTGAAGCATATATAGGGTTGAATTCCACCTCGTTACCACTTCTTGCTTCAGATGATGGCAGGGCAGGTTCAGGCGTTTTTGGTGTTGCTCCAGTCTTCTGTATGTGGTGCCTGTACGCCGAAAGTGTCCCGCAATTCTTCTGGCCACCGACAGCATCTCTTGCACGCCCCTGTCGTTTTTTAAAAAATTCTGCACCACCAAATTCAAGGTATGTGCAAAACATGGGACGTGCTGGAATTTGCCCAGATTTAATGCACACACAATATTGCTGGCGTTGTCCGATGCCACAAATCCACAGGAGAGTCCAATTGGGGTAAGCCATTCCGCGATGATCTTCCTCAGTCGCCGTAAGAGGTTTTCAGCTGTGTGCGTATTCTGGAAACCGGTGATACAAAGCGTAGCCTGCCTAGGAAAGAGTTGGCGTTTGCGAGATGCTGCTACTGGTGCCGCCACTGCTGTTCTTGCGGCGGGAGTCCATACATCTACCCAGTGGGCTGTCACAGTCATATAGTCCTGACCCTGCCCTGCTCCACTTGTCCACATGTCCGTGGTTAAGTGGACATTGGGTACAGCTGCATTTTTTAGGACACTGGTGACTCTTTTTCTGAGGTCTGTGTACATTTTCGGTATCGCCTGCCTAGAGAAATGGAACCTAGATGGTATTTGGTACCGGGGACACAGTACCTCCAACAAGTCTCTAGTTGGCTCTGCAGTAATGATGGATACCGGAACCACGTTTCTCACCGCCCAGGATGCCAAGGCCTCAGTTATCCGCTTTGCAGCAGGATGACTGCTGTGATATTTCATCTTCCTCGCAAAGGACTGTTGGACAGTCAATTGCTTGGTGGAAGTAGTAAAAGTGGTCTTACGATTTCCCCTCTGGGATGACCATCGACTCCCAGCAGCAACAACAGCAGCGCCAGCAGCAGTAGGCGTTACACGCAAGGATGCATCGGAGGAATCCCAGGCAGGAGAGGAATCATCAGAATTGCCAGTGACATGGCCTGCAGGATTGTTGGCATTCCTGGGGAAGGAGGAAATTGACACTGAGGGAGTTGGTGGGGTGGTTTGCGTGAGCTTGGTTACAAGAGGAAGGGATTTACTGGTCAGTGGACTGCTTCCGCTGTCGCCCAAAGTTTTTGAACTTGTCACTGACTTATTATGAATGCGCTGCAGGTGACGTATAAGGGAGGATGTTCCGAGGTGGTTAACGTCCTTACCCCTACTTATTACAGCTTGACAAAGGCAACACACGGCTTGACAAATGTTGTCCGCATTTCTGTTGAAATACTTCCACACCGAAGAGCTGATTTTTTTGGTATTTTCACCAGGCATGTCAACGGCCATATTCCTCCCACGGACAACAGGTGTCTCCCCGGGTGCCTGACTTAAACAAACCACCTCACCATCAGAATCCTCCTTGTCAATTTCCTCCCCAGCGCCAGCAACACCCATATCCTCCTCATCCTGGTGTACTTCAACACTGACATCTTCAATCTGACTATCAGGAACTGGACTGCGGGTGCTCCTTCCAGCACTTGCAGGGGGCGTGCAAATGGTGGAAGGCGCATGCTCTTCACGTCCAGTGTTGGGAAGGTCAGGCATCGCAACCGACACTATTGGACTCTCCTTGTGGATTTGGGATTTCGAAGAACGCACAGTTCTTTGCGGTGCTTTTGCCAGCTTGAGTCATTTCATTTTTCTAGCGAGAGGCTTAGTGCTTCCATCCTCATGTGAAGCTGAACCACTAGCCATGAACATAGGCCAGGGCCTCAGCCGTTCCTTGCCACTCCGTGTGGTAAATGGCATATTGGCAAGTTTACGCTTCTCCTCCGACAATTTTATTTTAGATTTTGGAGTCCTTTTTTTACTGATATTTGGTGTTTTGGATTTTACATGCTCTGTACTATGACATTGGGCATCGGCCTTGGCAGACGACGTTGCTGGCATTTCATCGTCTCGGCCATGACTAGTGGCAGCAGCTTCAGCCCGAGGTGGAAGTGGATCTTGATCTTTCCCTAATTTTGGAACCTCAACATTTTTGTTCTCCATATTTTAATAGGCACAACTAAAAGGCACCTCAGGTAAACAATGGAGATGGATGGATACTAGTATACTTATGGATGGACGAGCGACTGCCGACACAGAGGTAGCTACAGCCGTGGACTACCGTACTGTGTCTGCTGCTAATATAGACTGGATGATAATGAGATGAAATCAATATATATATATATATATATATATAATATCACTAGTACTGCAGCCGGACAGGTATATATATTTATTATGTAATGACTGATGACGGACCTGCTGGACACTGTCAGCTCAGCAGCACCGCAGACTGCTACAGTAAGCTACTATAGTAGTATGTATAAAGAAGAAAGAAAAAAAAAAACCACGGGTAGGTGGTATACAATTATGGATGGACGAGCGACTGCCGACACAGAGGTAGCTACAGCCGTGGACTACCGTACTGTGTCTGCTGCTAATATAGACTGGATGATAATGAGATGAAATCAATATATATATATATATAATATCACACTAGTACTGCAGCCGGACAGGTAGATATATTTATTATGTAATGACTGATGACGGACCTGCTGGACACTGTCAGCTCAGCAGCACCACAGACTGCTACAGTAAGCTACTATAGTAGTATGTATAAAGAAGAAAGAAAAAAAAAAACCACGGGTAGGTGGTATACAATTATAGATGGACGAGCGACTGCCGACACAGAGGTAGCTACAGCCATGGACTACCGTACTGTGTCTGCTGCTAATATAGACTGGATGATAATGAGATGAAATCAATATATATATATATAATATCACACTAGTACTGCAGCCGGACAGGTAGATATATTTATTATGTAATGACTGATGACCGACCTGCTGGACACTGTCAGCTCAGCAGCACCGCAGACTGCTACAGTAAGCTACTATAGTAGTATGTATAAAGAAGAAAGAAAAAAAAAAACCACGGGTAGGTGGTATACAATTATGGATGGACGAGCGACTGCCGACACAGAGGTAGCTACAGCCGTGGACTACCGTACTGTGTCTGCTGCTAATATAGACTGGATGATAATGAGATGAAATCAATATATATATATATATATATAATATCACACTAGTACTGCAGCCGGACAGGTAGATATATTTATTATGTAATGACTGATGACGGACCTGCTGGACACTGTCAGCTCAGCAGCACCGCAGACTGCTACAGTAAGCTACTATAGTAGTATGTATAAAGAAGAAAGAAAAGAAAAAAACCACGGGTAGGTGGTATACAATTATGGATGGACGAGCGACTGCCGACACAGAGGTAGCTACAGCCGTGGACTACCGTACTGTGTCTGCTGCTAATATAGACTGGATGATAATGAGATGAAATCAATATATATATATATATAATATCACACTAGTACTGCAGCCGGACAGGTAGATATATTTATTATGTAATGACTGATGACGGACCTGCTGGACACTGTCAGCTCAGCAGCACCGCAGACTGCTACAGTAAGCTACTATAGTAGTATGTATAAAGAAGAAAGAAAGAAAAAAAAAAACCACGGGTAGGTGGTATACAATTATGGATGGACGAGCGACTGCCGACACAGAGGTAGCTACAGCCGTGGACTACCGTACTGTGTCTGCTGCTAATATAGACTGGATGATAATGAGATGAAATCAATATATATATATATAATATCACACTAGTACTGCAGCCGGACAGGTAGATATATTTATTATGTAATGACTGATGACGGACCTGCTGGACACTGTCAGCTCAGCAGCACCGCAGACTGCTACAGTAAGCTACTATAGTAGTATGTATAAAGAAGAAAGAAAAAAGAAAAACCACGGGTAGGTGGTATACAATTATGGATGGACGAGCGACTGCCGACACAGAGGTAGCTACAGCCGTGGACTACCGTACTGTGTCTGCTGCTAATATAGACTGGATGATAATGAGATGAAATCAATATATATATATATATATAATATCACTAGTACTGCAGCCGGACAGGTATATATATTTATTATGTAATGACTGATGACGGACCTGCTGGACACTGTCAGCTCAGCAGCACCGCAGACTGCTACAGTAAGCTACTATAGTAGTATGTATAAAGAAGAAGAAAGAAAAAAAAACAAACAGGTAGGTGGTATACAATATTATATATATATTATATACAATTATATATATATATATATATATATATATATATATATATATATTAAACTGGTGGTGATTATTAAACTGGTGGTCAGGTCACTGGTCACACTATCAGCAACTTGCAAGTAGTACTCCTAAGCAGACAATCACAATATATATTATACTGGTGGTCAGTGTGGTCACAATGGCAGTGTGGCACTCTGGCAGCAAAAGTGTGCACTGTACATTATATGTACTCCTGAGTCCTGCTCTCAGACTCTAACTGCTCCCCACTGTCAGTGTCTCCCCCACAAGTCAGATATACATTATACAGTCACACTATCTATCTATCACTTCAGCAAGTAGTAGTACTCCTCCTAATGCTCCCCAAAATTACTACTGTGTCTCTCTCTACTCTAGTCTCACTCTCTTCTCTATAAACGGAGAGGACGCCAGCCACGTCCTCTCCCTATGAATCTCAATGCACGTGTGAAAATGGCGGCGACGCGCGGCTCCTTATATAGAATCCGAGTCTCGCGATAGAATCCGAGCCTCGCGAGAATCCGACAGCGGGATGATGACGTTCGGGCGCGCTCGGGTTAACCGAGCAAGGCGGGAAGATCCGAGTCGCTCGGCCCCGTGTAAAAAAAAATGAAGTTCGGGCGGGTTCGGATTCCGAGGAACCGAACCCGCTCATCTCTAGTGAAAAGTTGTGGAATTATGCGTATTATGACCATTGCAATCGTGTAAATAATGCATACTTATCAGGGATTTTGTTTCGCCTGCCTCAGGCAGGTGATACCAAATCCCCAATAAGTGCCGGCATTGGGGCTATTTGGATAACCCTGTCGGTAGTAATTAGTCGTGGTAAATTTCCATGGCTAATAGAATATTGGCCTTTGTTTAATTGTAATAATTTAAAGTTTCCCTTATTTAATTTTTCAAAAATATTTACACAAATATTTATAGAAAATCCCCAGCTCTAGTTGTAAGAAAAACATAAAACTTATATAGAAATATTCTGTAAGTTTTTATCATGTTCTTTGAGAAGCCGGACCTATGAATGCAGCAAGGGATTTTATGTTTTTCTGAACTGACATTTGTTAAGGATAATTGCAGCCATTCCTCCTCCAATCTGTACCAGCTCCAGATCAATCAACTCATTTTCTAATAATAACATAAATTATTTATTCACCACTAAAATTAGTGCCAATTTTGCATATACTTAAAATACATAAAATGTAGGCTCATCTAAAATGATTCTCGCTTCTCATCTTTGTTGGCTGAAGCCAAAATTACAGACACTTGTGCAGAAATGTCTTTGTAATTAACTAAGGGGTTGCTATATCAAGCAGTAAAAATAATGAAGAAGTTTCCCATAGCAACTAACCAACTTTCAGGAAGCATTTTTCATGTACACTCTATAAAATGGTAGGTAGATGCTGATTGGTTGCCATTCTTTTGCTTGATTCATCAACCCCATAGACACACTCTGGTGCAATGCAAAAAAAAAAAAATCCCACAAATGTATTAAAACGGTACAGCTGGCTGCAATTGTTGCAAAAGATAATTACTGTAGATAATTCAATATGAGACTTACGGTATGTGATATATGCACCAGACACAGTAATTATGGATACTTACAAAAATCCAAACACTTGGTCCACAGGGTACATCTCGATATGAAGTCTCAGGTCACCAAAGAAGGACAAGGGAGGCCACCCTATGTGTTTCATTTCTCATAACCTTGTCATAGACTCGTAAAGCATGATGATGGTTAGTTCCGCTAACTGCTGCAAAATTATGTGAATTGTGGCTAAAAATAGTGGGGGATGGGACCATGATGATGCATACATGGTGCCCCTACAGCCACCCACCAATCAAAAAGTATTGTCCTCTCCAAGAGAGTCCCATAGAGGTTCTAAAGAAGTCAGAAAATATTATTTTCTAAAGATGAGCGAGAGAGATTGTGTTGCCATGGGAATCCATTATCCCAGGGTCTTCCTAATTTTCCACGTGAGTTTGAATAAAAAATTTTCCCAACACATAGATGCGTTCATTTATGTATTAGATGTGTATTATAAAATATGTTGGCTGCTGTGCCTATAGAGTCTAACCAGTGCACTTCAATGTGTATGCCTGCTCTTTACACTTGAGAGAAGCTACAGCCCAGTATGACCACTGTTGTCGGCTCATTCTGCCTGTGCCATTACAGTGAATGCTGCAGGGCACAGACATGGAGAGAGACCCAGCTGTCAGTGCAATACATTTGATTTGCAGTACAGTGCATGTGACACCATGCATAGAAGGGTTGAGAAGGCTGGAGATGGAGAGATAAGAGGAGGATGAGACTGAAGAGAAAGAGTGGGAGATAAGGCAGGAGAGGCACATGGGGATGGTGATGACACTGGGAAGGGGCAGGGCACACACAGTGGGGGAGGGCTGTTCCTACTGGGGAGGGATTAGGGGCCCACAAATATAAGTGTACTAGACCCCAAGATTTCTGTTGCTGGGCTTTTATTTGTTTCCAGGAAGGTGGAAAAATCTGAATAAACTTCAAATGCGAAATTGTAAACTTCATGTCAATGTCCATCTATAACTTCAGGACATCATTTCACAAAATAAAACTTTTCAGTGAACTAATTATGAAAATGAGGGGACATCAAGTCTGTTTTATTGTGTGACAATTCTGTGTGATTGAAGTATTTTGTTGTTTCCTTTCAAGCATTGGCAAAATGTACTGTACCTACATTATAAATGTGATTCTTCACTGAAGTGTAACTGGAACGTGTAACCAACTTTTTATTAAAAGTATAGAAGGGAGATAAATAGAGGTGGAACTAATAATGTGTCATTTAGCTTCTTTTATTTTATTTTACTAATCTTTCGACACCAATATACGATCCCCATACTTCTCAAGGAATGCCGTTATTACACCCAATTCTAGCAATCAGCCAATCCCTGCTCCAACACTGTCATCACATCTTGCTCTGCAGACCTATACTCTTCTGAAGAGCTGGGTTGGAGATCTAGGTACACTTGCAAAAGATGAGGCGCACTCTAGTATCAAAGAGGATTTGTACCACAATGTATGTGTATTCAGTACGTTCATAGAGGGAAAAAGTAAGGTAAGCTAAAGATAAATTGCTGTAAATATTCATTATGTATGTAACATAAAAATGTATTAGGGTGCAGTATTTCATTAAATCATAGTGCTAAATACTGTATGCGTAATCTCTCTGTACAGCCAGCAAATTACACACCAACTGTTTGACATGGATTTCCTTGTCTTGTCTTTATATGCAGTTCTGTTCTCTTATAGATTTCTTACCATAGCCTCTTCTTTATTCCACAATATTCCAGGCAATTTATTATTTTTCTGCAATACTCCCAGAGTAATAACTCACCAGCCTGGTACCTGCACTCATGTTTTCATAACAGTTCCCTGCTCTCTGTAGCTTACTAAGAAGAAACATAACTTGTACTGTACAACTGTATGGAACAATTCCTTTATTTTTTTTAATTAGCTCCCTAGAAAATTTAACCGAAAGTGAAATATGTATGACAACTGTAATAACTGTGTCATAGCTTTTCTTAGTGACCATGTATGGTAGGATCCAAAAGATTAATGAAAATAAATCTAACTTCAGTTCAGATGTGGAAAAATATGCAAAAATGTTATATTGATCAGTAGTTTCATTTGACCTTAAATTTAGAAAACCTTTAGAATTGATCCAGAAGAGTAAATATAAAACATTTCTGGAAGCACCACTGAAATGAATGGACCCATTCAAAATGAATAGGAGAAGTTCTGTGATTTTTAAACATTTCAGATACAATCCCTTTTATAAAAAAAATATAAATGATTTATGAATTACAGAGTTGAGATGGAGAAGTCCTGTTTCTTTTACAGTGATTTATAGAGATATTTATCAATTTCAAAAAGATTAATAATCAAGCTTTTGCAGAACCCCTAATGGGCTCTTGTTCTGACCATCAATGACTCAACCTTTCATAGGCCAACTATCACCTTTTCAACACATTTTGTATACAACAACTAAATTTATTTCACTTTCTATCTGATTTGTCAATGCTGCAAATCTCTATCAGCCATTTGGGATATTCCATTAAATTTTCCTTATTCTTTTCCCTAGTCTCTATATTTCCCAAGTTATATCCAACTTAAATGGACTTCATCATCATGCTTTAAATGCTGCCAATGACATATGACCTCCACCTTTCCTAATTGTCGCCATCTGTATTTGCCTTTATCACATTTTTATTAGATACCAGTACTAGATTAGACTTTTTCACTAAAGATGCTGTTGGCATACTATACAGTTCTAGAAACAACCAGAAATCAAATGCATGTTTTGCATTTGTATCTGTGTATCTGGCACTATACTGGGGACATTATGTGTATCTGACACTATACTGGGGGAATTATGTGAATCTGGCACTATACTGGGGACATTATGTGTATCTGGCACTAGAATGGGGACATTATGTGTATCTGGCACTATACTGGGGACATTATGTGTATCTGGTACTATACTGGGGGAATTATGTGCATCTGGCGCTATACTGGGGACATTATGTGTATCTGGCACTATACTGGGGGAATTATGTGTATCTGGCACTATACTGGGGACATTATGTGTATCTAACAGTACTGGTGACATTATGTGTATCTGGCAGTACTGGGAATATTATTTGTATGGGGCATTGCTACTTGTCTGTGGCATAATGTATAAAAGGCACTGCTACTGGGTGGCTTAATGTGTAAGGGACACTGCTACTGGATGGTTTAATGTTTATGGGGCACTACTACTAGGTGGCTTAATGTTCATGGGGCATTACCGCTGGGTTGCTTAATGTTTCAAGGGGGACTACTACTGTGTGATGCAACATGTATACGAAACACTACTGTGTGGTGTTACTTGAATTGAGGGTACTATTGTGTGGCTACGCCACTGCCCCATGAGACCATACCTCTTGTTTGGAGTGCGCCTTCTGTTCCTGTTTAAAATATGGAGGGGCCACCAATGCTCCTTCTGGCACAGGGCACCAAAATGTCTAGTTAGGGCAGTACGGATGGTGTAATGGTTAGCATTACTGCCTCACAGCACTGAGGTCATGGGTTCGATTCCCACCATGGCCCTGTGTGGCCCGTACTTGCGTGGGTTTCCTCCAGGTACACCGGTTTCCTCCCGTAACCCAAAAATATACTTGTAGGTTAATTGGCTCCTAACAAAAATATATATGTATACAGTGGCAGTGATGTAGTGTAGGGTATAGAGAGGTCAGTGATATAGTGTGGGGCATAGAGGGGTCAGTGATATAGTGTAGGGCATATAGGCACCAATGACGTAGTGTAGGATGTAGAGGGATCAGTGATGTAGAGTAGGGTATGCAGTGGTCAGTTATGTAGTGTAGGGTATAGAGAGGTCATTGATATAGTGTTGGGTATAGAGGGGTCATTGATATAGTTAAGGGTATATAGGCACCAGTGACATAGTGTAGGGTGTAGAGGGATCAGTGATGCAGTGTAGGGAATACAGGGGTCCTTGATGTAGTAAATGGTATAGAGGGATCAGTGATGTAGTGTAGGGTATAGAGAAGTCAGTAATATAGCAAAGGGTGTAGATGGGTCAGTGATATAGTGTAAGATAGAAGGGTCAGGGATGTAGTGTAGGGTATAGAGGGGTCAGTAATGTAGTGTAATGTATAGAGGCGTCAGGGATGTAGTGTAGGGTATAGAGAGGTTAGTTAAAATACTAATCCCAGGTACTTAGCACACCATTATTGAATTAAGACACAAAATGCAGGAAAAAGTATGCAATCTGGGTTAAAAAACAAAAGCAAAAAGGTCAGAGTTTAAATCCGACCTGCACTCTGGCTTGTACCAGATATAGTTCTGCTCAAACTAAGATATTCTCTTATTTTGCAGGGGGAGGGGGGGGGGGTCTCCAAAGGAAATTTTCACCCTGGGTACCGCTTGATCTAGAACCTGCCATGGTATGCAACTATATAATAATGCAGTCACAAATTTTGGAATCATGGTCTTGTAGCATGATAGGTGCAGGATTGCTGTCAGAGTATCGCCTCCAATGTAAGAACCCTAAGGGGCCTACTTTGCAGTTGTAAATGGAAGCACGGGGTAGATTTTGGAGATGTCAGCTGCATTCCCTTCATGCTAAATGCTAAGAATGCTTAAGATTTGCCAATACCCCTGAAAATTAATTACATTTCTTTCTGGTGGATTTCTCACAAATTATCTGTACAAAAATATAGTATGCACTTAATTCTTGATCAAGCAAATTTGATTGCCTTGAAACGATATAGCTTGAGAGAGTGCCACAGCCAGTTGCATATATGTTAGCACAAATAGCAAAGGTGAAAGTGGGCATCCCACCATGGTACCACTCAAGAAATGATCTAACCTCTACCTTTACTTTTTTCTTGGTGATGTGTGTAGGTCTTCTGACTGTCGGCATCCTGGCTGCCAGAATTTCGTACCCAACCCGTTTTTGCACCTGCAGCTTTTGCTATTATAATTTTTCACATTGCTAATCTATATTATTTGCCATCATTTTAAATTGACCCATCTTTATTTCCAGACATTTCCTTCATGTTATTGTTTCTTTTCCTGTACATTAATTATTATTTACCTCAGATTTTCCCAAAGGGTAACAAAAAAACTGTATGTAGTCTGTCATTTGAAACGCTTCTGCTTTTGAAAACAGGAGGTTCTGTGCGCTAAACAAATGATTTATGTAACAGCGAAGAGTGAATTTCCCAGTGACTTTATGGTTTTCCTCTGTTCATGAATTAAACAATTTTGTTTCTTGTGGGATGAATAAAGACTCTAGATATAACCTCTTTTTCCCACACATTTCCTTCTACATAGCTTTATCTATCAATATGTGAGCTTACATTGGAGAGAATTGCAGTCTGGTAAAATAAGTGTGATTTGCAATGCTGTTATTTGCTAGTATGAGCATCAGCAGCAATGCCATGCCACAGTATCTTACGTACTTTTCATGATGACATATTACATACAGTGGTATCATATTATATACAGCGGTGCTAAATTACATACACTGGTATCATATTATATACTGTGGTGTCATGATCAAAATAATCAGTCACAGAGACAAGAATACTCTACATCTATGTGCACAGTGCAATATGAAAACTGGTTGCTTTAAATTTGTGTATATTGTAAATGTGGTTTAAATTAAAGTTAGAGGCTGTATAGTGTGATATATAGGTTGGGGAAAATATTTATACAGCAGTTGAAATAACATTACAGTAACTTATAAAGAAAAATTGTGTATAATGAGTTGTCGCCATACAATATAATGTGGCACTTTCCATTTTGCATTAGATACAGAAGCTGGCCCATGACGATGTGTGAAATGTACTAAGCCTTGGAAAGACAAAGTGGAGAAAGAGTAAAAGTACCAGCCAATCAGCTCCTAACTGCCATGCTACAGGCTGTATTTGAGAATTGACAATAAGGAGCTGGTTGGTTGGTACTTTATCTTTCTCCTCTTTAATGCCAGGTACACACTAGGATGATGTCAAAATGATTTGCTGTATTGGAAAAACAAATCATCGACAGTGCATTGTGTGTACTTGCGATTGTGTGCTCTTGTGGGTCGTTAACAATATTTTCTGATTGCCTGTGCTGCACTGTCAACATATGCCCCTTCATGTGTTATCTTATCCATCAACACATAATACCCAGCATACTACTGTATACAGTATAATGCATGATATAACAACACTGGTTATATAACTATACTATGATGATTGGTTATATACCAACGTTATCCCCTATTAATTTTACAGCAGCTCTGTATCTACAGTGACTATACATCAGCAATCCACCCATAATTAATAGTGAAGCACTATGTATATGTACAGTAATGCTTGAATGTTTGAGAATTATTCAGAATTTTCTCTATTTCTGCTGAAATTTGGCCTAAAACTACCTCAGAATTTCACACAAGTCCTAAAAGTAGATAAACAGAACCAAATCAAACAAATGTTTGCTTTCAGTACCTGATATGACCCCCTTGTGCAGCAAACGTTTCCGGTAATTGATGATTAGTCCTAAACTTCAGCTTTTAGGAATTTTACCCCATTTCTCCGTACAAAATAGCTTCACCTCTGTTATGTTGGTGGGTTTCCTCCCATGAACTGCTCACTATTTTCCTCCCATGAACTGCTTGCTTTAGATACTTCAACAACATTTAATTTGGATTAAGGTCAGGACTTTGACTTGGCCATTCCAAAACTTTATATTTATTCTTCTTTAACAAATCTTTGGTCGTAAGACTTGTGTGCATTGGGTCATTGTCATGCTGCATGACCCACATTCTCTTGAGATGCAGCTCATGTACAGATGCCTTAACATTTTCCTTTAGAATATTTTGGTATAATTCAGAATTCATTGTCCCATCAATGATAGCAAGTTTTCCTGGGCCAGATGCAGCAAAAGAGGCCCAAACCGTGATTCAACCACCACCGTGTTTCACAGATGGTATGAGGTTTTTATGCTGGAATGCAGTGTTCTCCTTTCTCCAAACGTAACGCTTCTCATTAAAACTAAAAAGCTCTATTTTGGAATCATCTGTCCACAAAACATTTGGTCCAATAGCCTTCTGGCTTGTCCATGTGACCTTTAGCAATCTTCCTTGCAATCCTGCCAAGCACATCATTATTGTTTAGTGTCCTCCTAATGGTGGACTCATGAACTCATGAACATTAACATTAGCTAATGTGAGAAAGGCCTTCCATTGCTAAGAGCATACCTTGAGTTCTTTTGTGACCTTGCAAACTATGGACGCCTTGTTCTTGGTGTGATCTTTGTTGGTCAACCACTCCTTGGCAGGGTAATAATGGTCTGTAATTTCCTCCATTTGTACACAATCTGTCTGACTGTTGATTGGTGGAGTCCAAACTCTTTAGAAATAGTTTTTAACTTTTTCCAGCCTGATGAGCATCAACAACTCTTCTTCTGAGGTCCTCAGAAATCTCCTTTGTTCATGGCCTGTTACACCTCCACAAACATGTTGTGAACATCAGACTTTAATAGATCTCTGTTCTTTTAAAAAGACAGGTTGTCCACTCACACCTGATTGTCATCCCATTAAAAATACCTGACTCTAATTTCACCTTCAAAATATCTGCTTAGCCTAAAGGTTCACATACTTTTGCCACTCACAGATATTATATTGGACCATTTCCTCAATAAAAAAATGAGCACGTCTATTTTATTTGTCTCATTTGTTTGATTCGGTACTCTTTATCTAATTTTAGGACTTGTGTGAAAATCTGAGGTAGTTTTAGGTGCCATTTCAGTAGAAATATAGAAAATTCTAAAGGGTTCACAAACTTACAAGCACCACTGTAAAATAATTGACCCTTCATTGATAAATGATCCTTTCTATTTATTGCACTAGTCTTACACTTCCCTTGGCAAACTACGGTAATAAGCTGTTTTCTCCACATCCTTCTGTGTCTAGTGGTCTAGTGGTACAGTCAACACCTCAGTCAAGGCACAGTTCAACTTCTGTCACAGCGCGCTAGAGATTTCTGATCAGCCCAATGTTTCAATTAAATTTCTCAGGTCATCTTAAATGATTGCGTATACTGAGCCATTTCCTTAGATCCTGGGCCTTAGCTCACCATCATTTTGCCATTGTAGGTTATGTTTGATAACAGTTTCCTTAGAAGATCAAGACCTAAATATTATGGGAGGATTTTAAAATTTCCAAATCAAATTAGAATATGCCGCCCCTGTGTTACAGGGCGTCATAATATTTTTTCTTAACTTGCCAAATGCGATCCTTCCAACTGAATTGTATTTTCTTTCCAGGTTGAAAATCTGCTAATATCTGATAAATTTGAAAAGATAAAAAAGTAAAGTTCCCGCAAGATAAAATATAAAAAAAAACCAATAGCAGATCTATTAGTGGGTTCTGAGCAAATTACATTTCCTGTGTCATTTTCTCCTCAAGTCTGATGAGAACTACAGCACCCAAGGCAGTATTCGACAGCTCTCTACTGTCAATAGCTCCCCTTAGCCTGTCACTCAACTCCCCACCCACCCAACCCTCCACTGGATCAAAACTCCCCATACTTAAAAATATACATTTTAATATGTCAATAATGATGTAATAAAACTATGTAAAGTATCTAAATTGAACAGATAATCCCAGGGGCATAGCCAGAACTTTGTGGGCCCTATAGCAACATTTTGAATGGGCCCCCGCCTCAGTGCTTCTAGAGAGACACTTCTCTGCAGCAGTTGCTAATTATTTGCCCTATAATAGTGCCCTAGTTAATTTTCTGAACCATAGTAGAGCCTTGTTTAATATTATGCCCCATAGTAGTGTCCTAGTTTCTTTTATGAATCTCAGTAGTGCTTAAGTTCACCCTATGTCACATTTCAGAGCTACCAGGACACATTATGCTGCACAGTACCCCCAATTCACATTATTATATATATATATTCTGCCTAATTACAGTGCCCTCCAGTTCATTTTATACAACACTACAATGAGCAGGTCCAGGGGCATACCTAGATATATTGCAGTCCCCAAGGAAAAAGTTTGAAAGGACCCCTACGTACCACCCAATGGCGAAAAATATATATAACACATGTAACTTTGACAGGGAAGATGGGCCCCTCTCAGCACTGGGCCCCAAAGCCGCTGCACTGTCTGCACCTATGGTAACTATTCCCTTGGATAATCCTCTTCTTCAGGATTCCTTATATTTCCAACAGTCAGGGCCGGCTCTAGGCACGTTCGACTAGAGCGGCCGCGCGGGGCGCCACCCTTAATGGGCGCCGCGCGCTGGCGCCGCCATAGTCTTACCTGGAGCCGGCCCTGTACACTGCAGGCAGCTCTCCCCGCCGTCCCCGGCCTTTCAAAACTGTGCGCTGCGCTGCGCGGCGCCGGCGTCTGACGTCAGACGCCGCGCAGCGCGCACCAAGCGGCCGGGAACAGTCGGTGGCCCTCAGGCTCAACAGCAGCACGTCCCCTCCCAGCGTCGCCGCAGGTATGTTGGGATCGTCGGGGCCGGGCACTGTGTGGGGGCACTGGCACTGTGTGTGTGGGGGCACTGGCACTGTGTGGGGGCACTGGCACTATGTGGGGGCATTGGCACTGTGTGGGGGCATATCTGCACTGTGGGGGCAATGGCACTGTGTGGGGGCATATCTGCACTGTGGGGGCACTGGCACAGTGTGGGGGCATATCTGTCGCTGTGGGGTCATATCTGCACTGTGGGGGCATTTATGAATCTTGCACTGTGGGGGCACTGGCACTATGTGGGGGCATTGGCACTGTGTGGGGGCATATCTGCACTGTGGGGGCACTGGCACTGTGTGGGGGCATATCTGCACTGTGGGGGCACTGGCACAGTGTGGGGGCATATCTGTCGCTGTGGGGTCATATCTGCACTGTGGGGGCATTTATGAATCTTGCACTGTGGGGGCATTTATGTATCTGGCACTGTGGGGGCATTTATCTGGCACTGTGGGGGGCATTCATTTATCTGGCACTGCGGGGGGGGGGGGGCATTTATCTGTGCACTGTGAGGGGGCATTAATGTATCTGGCACTGTGGGGGCATATCTGCGCTGTGGGGGCATTTATGTATCTGCACTGTGGGGGCATGTATGTATCTGGCACTGTGGGGGCATGTATGTATCTGGCACTGTGGGGGCATTTCTGTATCTGGCACTGTGGGGGCATTTCTGTATCTGGCACTGTGGGGGTATATCTGCACTGTGGGGGCACTTATTTATCTGGCACTGTGGGGGGCATTTATTTATCTGGCACTGTGGGGGCATATCTGGCACTGGGGCATATCTGGCACTGGGGCATATCTGGCACTGTGGGGGCATATCTGGCACTGTGGGGGCATATCTGGCACTGGGGGCATTAATGTATCTGACACTGTGGGGGGCAATAATGCATCTGGCACTGGGGGCATTTATGCATCTGGCAATGTGTGGGCATTTATGTATCTGGCACTGGGGGCATTTATGTATCTGGCCCTGTGGGGGCAATTTTATATATGGCACTGTGTGGGCATTTTTATATCTGGCACTGTGTGGGCACTTATGTATCTGGCACTCTGTGGCCATTTATGTAGCTGGCACTGCTGGGGGGGGCATGTCGCGTGTAGCTGGCACTGCTGGGGAGCATGTCGCGTGTAGCTGGCACTGCTGGGGGGCATGTCGCGTGTAGCTGGCACTGCTGGGGGGCATGTCGCGTGTAGCTGGCACTGCTGGGGGGCATGTCGCGTGTAGCTGGCACTGCTGGGGGGCATGTCGCGTGTAGCTGGCACTGCTGGGGGGCATGTCGCGTGTAGCTGGCACTGCTGGGGGGCATGTCGCGTGTAGCTGGCACTGCTGGGGGGCTTGTCGCGTGTAGCTGGCACTGCTGGGGGGCTTGTCGCGTGTAGCTGGCACTGCTGGGGGGCTTGTCGCGTGTAGCTGGCACTGCTGGGGGGCATGTCACGTGTAGCTGGCACTGCTGGGGGGCGTGTCATGTAGTGTTCCCGCTAGGCGTCTGTGGCTAGGCAATGTGTCTCAGTGCTGTGCCTGGCGCAAAGTGTATAGGAGGTTCTACCTGGTGCAGTGTGTATTAGCTGCACTACTGTGTGGTGTAATGCAAATTGCCACTATTATGTGGCCACGTACCTTCCCCACGAAGTAACTCCCCTTAATTTTTGCTGCGCGCCTTCGGCGCGCACTGTCCATTCTTTGACATATAGGTATGGGAACAACAAGCAGTATGTACATCATTTTGCCCTCCTAACTTAAAAATGTGCCCTCCCTGTGATCAGCACCATGCCCTAAAAAGTGAACACTATCATGTGTAGCTGGCACTGCTGCGGGGCATGTCATGTGTAGCTGGCACTGCTGCGGGGCATGTCATGTGTAGCGGGGCATGTCATGTGTAGCTGGCACTGCTGCGGGGCATGTCATGTGTAGCTGGCACTATACTGGAGACATTGTGTGTAAGGAACACTACCGTGGCTATGTGTAAGGCTGCTAATTGTGTGAAAATATGTTTATAGTTTGATGATATGAAGTTATGAGGCCACGCCCACTTTTCCAGAGGCCACACCCACTTTTCCGGGAGCGCGCGCGCCTTCGGCGCGCGCATGGGGGGGGCGCTTTTACATTTTCTCGCTCAGGGTGCTAGTAGGCCTGGAGCCGGCCCTGCCAACAGTACACTGTTAAACAGATAGCTTGGCCTGCCAAAATGTAGCTTTGATTGGGGAATTTAAGAACAATTTCAACTTCAATTATGTAAAGATGTTTATTTGCGATATGAAATATTAAATACATAACTAAATGTTACATGTTATATTCTTTAAACCTAAGGTAAAAAATCAAGGCTCTTGTAGGGATAAAGAAAGCAAACAATACAGTCATAAATTGGAGACATGTATGAATGAAATACAGAACTATATTACTTTTTAAACAGTGTTTGATCAATTGTAAATGTTTTCACACTGTGATTTTGATGCAGAACTTTATGAAATAATTCCTACATATATAGAAAGTGATGTACAGAAAGTAATGTCTCTTAAACAACCGTAAACACACTGTGCATCACTGAAAATCAAGTCGCCCGAGTTGTCACTCACTCTGCATGCTGTGTCAGAGAAACACCTCCCTCCTATCATGACAACATGCTGGAGAGCGATAAATAGAACAAGGTAGACTTAATTATATTTACTGTATATAAACACTCCAATTACCTAGTGTAGTGTACAGCAGTGGCGTGCGGTGAGGTCAGTGGCTGGTGAGGCACTACAGCCATAATGTCCGCCGAATCCTGCCAATGACCCCTACCACCACCGAGCCAATGCCCGCTACTGCCCCTGAGCCGATGCCCACTGCCACTGCCAATGGCTTACAAACTCTCCCACCATCAACTGACCCAGCCCTCCGCCACTAATTTGCATCTCAGTCCGATGCCACCAATACCCGCTGCCTGCCTGCTCATCATACTTGTGATATATTGTACATTTTTATAGAAGAAAAAAAAATAGTGTTTGGGACTGGGAAGGGAGTGGGAGGAGGACATGAATGCAATTTTGCTGTCCAGGGCTTCCATTAACTTAATGGAAAAGGGTCTGAATGGGTTAAAAAATGTAAAAAAAAAAATGCGTGATAGCCATAAGTGTGTCAAACAAATGAATATTGGGGGTCATTCCGAGTTCGCTCGGTAAATTTTTTTGCATCGCAGCGATTTTCCGCTTAGTACGCATGCGCAATGTCCGCAGTGCGACTGCGCCAAGTAAAATCCAAATAAAAACACAACACACACACCCTGAAAGTAAAAATTTATTAAAACACACTTACACACTCACACATACTTACCTACATCCTACTCCGATCATGTCCACTTGTCCATGTAGAATCCAATAGGGGTACCTGTAAAAATGAAAATTATATTTACAAACTTCGTTCTAGTCCACAGGAGGGGAAAAGGAGAGAGAGAGAGAGAGAGAGAGAGAGAGACCTGGTTATGCTGCTGCCTGGGAGGAAGGAGCCTGGCGAAGGTCCCCGACTTGGTTATGCTGCTGCCTGGGAGGAGAGAGCCGGCGGAACACGAAGAAGAGGGAAGAGCCGCAGAGAGTTATGCTGCTGCCTGGTAGGAAGGAGCCGGTGGAACACGAAGGAGAGGGGAGAGCCGCAGAGAGAGAGAGTGTCCCCGACTTGGTTATGCTGCTGCCTGGGAGGACGGAGCTGGCGGAAGACGAAGGAGAGGGGAGAGCCGCACTCAGATGCTGCCACTGCTATGCAAGTCCTTTGCCCCGTACAGCACTGCCAGTGACAGCCGGATGCAGTCACTGTCAGTGCTGCAGGTGCTGTCCAGTGACCAATCACAGTGACAGGGGCGTGCTTTCAGATAGGCTGAAAGTACATCCCTGCTGTTCTGCTGCACTTGGGCAGGTTCTGCATTTATTACTTTTTTCAATGGGCTTTTACAGCTCTTTGCTTGACCCCGCACCCTGCTTAAGGCCGATTACAATGCACAGCGGGAGGCACCATTCTCGGTGCTGGACAAATGTATTTAAACAGCCATTTACAATCTAAAAAAATTACATAATATAAAAAATATACTTATGACACAGAATATGTGTCATAAGTATCTTCTTTGTATTATTTTATTCAAGAATAACAGGGGAGGCACTGCCTCCCCTGCCTCCCCTGACTGCACATCCCAGGTGTACAGTACATCACTTAGCTCTAATGCAGACTTTCAGATATATAAAATCCAAATAGTGTCCTCACTTGTTCTTTAAACTAGAGATGTGCGGCTGGCACTTTTCGTGTATTGGTTTTGGTTCTAATTCCACATTCGTGTTTTGGTTTTGGCCTGGTTTTGCTAAAACCACCCTTTCGTGTTTTGTTTTGGTTTCGGATCTGGATGATTTTTGAAAATAAAAAATAAAAACAGCTAAAATCACAGAATTTGGGGGTAATTTTGCTCCTATGGTATTATTCACCTCAATAATATTTTTCTTACATCCTAGAGGATGCTGGGGACTCCAAAAAGACCATGGGGTATAGACGGGATCCACGGGAGCTTGAGCACACTGAAAACACTTAAACTGGGTGTGAACTGGCTCCTCCCTCTATGCCCCTCCTCCAGACCTCAGTTAGACTTTGTGCCCAAGACTGACTGGACACTCACTAGGGGAGTTCTCCTGAGTTTCTCTGGAAAAGACTTTGTTAGGTTTTTTATTTTCAGGGAGACCTGCTGGCTACAGGCTCCCTGCATCGTGGGACTGAGGGGAGAGAAGCAGGACCTACTTCTTCTTAGTTTAAAGGCTCTGCTTCTCGGCTACTGGACACCATTATCTCCAGAGGGTTCGATCACTTGGTGCGCCTAGCTGCTCGTTCCCGGAGCCACGCCGTCACCCCCCTCACAGAAGCCAGAAGACAGAAGTCAGGTGAGTATGACCAGAAGACTTCAGGACGGCAGAAGACTTCAGTAAAGGTACAGCGCAGTGGCAACGCTGCGCTCCATGCTCCCACACACATTTCCTCCAGCACTCACAGGGTGCAGGGCGCTGGGGGGGGGGCGCCCTGGGCAGCATGTGACTGGGTATTCTGGGGCCGGCAGATGTTTGTTTGGTGCATCTGCACCGTTTTCGGGACCCCCGCCGGCATTTTCGTAAGTTTGAATTTGGCGGGCTGAAGCGTGCCGGGAGGGGGCGGAGCTTAGCCGCGCGGCTCACAGGCGCCATTTTCTCCGCGTGTGCAGGCAGGAGACGCTGGTCCGGGACCTCCACGAGCTCCATCAGAGTAACGGGGAGCTTATCGGGAGGGGGGACACAGTAGCTGGTGCATATTTGGTTAATTGGGCAGCGCTGGTACATATATTTTTCCTTGGTGGGATATATGGGCACTGCGGTGTGAGCTGGCATACTCCCTCTGTGTTTCTCTGTCCGGGTTTCCTTGTGGACCTGTCCCCTACTGAGGCATTGTATGTGTGTGTCGGTGGGTCGATACTAGGTGTCGACATGTCTGAGGCTGAATGTTATTTACCGGAGGAGGTTTTGGGGGAGGCAGATGCGGGTATGGAGTTGGCTCTGTCGACGCAGCTGACACCTGACTTACTTGCACTGTTGAATACAATTAATTCTAATGTCACTTCTTTATCGAAGAGATTAGATAAATCTGAATCACAGACACAGGTGTGGAAAAAATCCATGGAGGATGCTTTATCACAGGTACAGACCCCGTCGGGGTCGATAAAGAGACCGTTCACTCAAGTGGTAGATACGGATACCGACACGGATTCTGAATCCGATGTCGACTTCACTGAGGCTCCTTTACACCCTAGATTAGTTAAGAGTATTCAGTACATGATTGTGGCTATAAAAGATGTGTTACGCATTTCTGAGGAACCTGCAGTACAGGAAACAAGGATTTGCTTGTTTAAGGAGAAAAAACCTGAGGTACAGTTTCCCCCCTCTCATGAGATGAATGCTCTTTGTGAAAAGGCTTGGGAGTCGCCAGACAAGAGGTGGTAGATTCCCAAGAGGATTTACATTGCGTATCCTTTTCCATCAGTTGATAGGGGAAAATGGGAGGCGTCTCCTAATGTTGATAAAGCTTTATCTCGTTTGTCTAAAAAGGTGGCGCTTCCATCTCCTGACACGGCAGCTCTCAAGGATCGGCGGACGCAAGCTGGAGACGTCTCTAAAGTCCATTTTCGCTAATACGGGTGCATTGCTCAGACCTGCTGTGGCGTCGGTATGGGTGAGTAGTGCTATTGCTAAATGGGCTGAGAATTTAGCTTCTGATATGGATACCCTTGATAAAGATACTGTTCTTTTAACTCTTGGTTATATCAAGGACGCTGCAGATTACCTGAAGGATGCAGCGAGGGATGTTGGTCTCTTGGGATCAAGAGCCAATGCCATGTCGATTTCGGCCAGAAGGGCGCTGTGGATACATCAATGGAATGCTGACGCGGATTCCAAGAGAGCTATGGAAGCGTTACCCTTCAAAGGTAATGTCCTGTTTGGGGAAGGCTTGGCGGACCTGGTGTCTACCGCGATGGCGGGTAAGTCCTCGTTTCTTCCCTATGTTCCCACACAACACAAAAAGCCACAACATCAGCAGATGCAGTCCTTTCGTCCAAATAAATGCAGGCGAGGAAAGGGTTCGTCCTTTCTCGCTTCAAAAGGTAGAGGAAGGGGAAAGAAGTCGCCTGCGGTGTCAGGCGCCCAGGACCAGAAGTCCACCCCTGCCGCTACCAAGTCCACCGCATGACGCTGGGGCTTCCCTGGGGGAGTCTGTCCCGGTTGGGGGCCGTCTGCAGTTCTTCAGTCGGGTCTGGGTCCAATCGGACTTGGATCCGTGGGTTCTAGAGATTGTATCTCAGGGCTACAGGCTGGAGTTTCAGGAGACGCCCCCTCACCGGTTTTTCATGTCGACCCTGCCAGTGTCTCTTCCCAACAGGGAGGTCGTGCTGGCAGCAATACAAAAGTTGTGTCTTCAGAGGGTCATTGTTCCCGTTCCCCCGTCTCAACGGGGGGAGGGGTTCTACTCGAGCCTCTTTGTGGTGCCGAAACCGGACGATTTGGTCAGACCAATTCTGAACCTAAAATCCCTCAATCCATACTTGAAAGTTTTCAAGTTCAAGATAGAATCTCTTCGAGCGGTGATTGCCAGCCTAGAAGGAGGGGATTTTATGGCGTTTGGGCTTTCCACGGCCCCGAGGATTTTCACCAAGGTCATGGCAGAGATGATGGTTCTCCTTCACAGGCAAGGGGTTACAATTATCCCGTACTTGGACGATCTCCTGATAAAAGCGAGGTCCAAGGAACGTTTGCTGAGGAGTGTGAGTTTGGTACTGTTGGTGCTCCGGCAGCATGGTTGGGTGCTGAATTTGCCGAAATCTCAGTTGATTCCGGCCACTCGGCTGTCGTTTCTGGGCATGATTCTGGACACGGAGTTACGAAGAGTATTTCTTCCAGAAGAAAAAGCTCTAGAACTGCAGTCAATGGTCAGGAAACTTCTGCGGCCGAAGTCTGTGTCCATCCATCAATGTACTCGGGTTCTGGGGAAAATGGTTGCGGCGTACGAAGCCATTCCGTTTGGCACTTACCGCTGGGGGCAGGTCTTTGCCTGCCGCCGGTGACCGCGTCTCTTCCTTCCCCACCTCAGGCTATCAGTCCTCTTCCTTGGTGTCCTCCGTCTCCTTCGGTCCACGCGCTGCTCCAGCAGCCGCCGGTCTCCTCCGTCAACGTGTCCCGTCTACTGCTTCCGGGTTCGTTCGTCACGTGCGATGTCACTTGAGCGCTCTGTCTGGGGTGAATGCTGCTGCGTTCCCTTCTCCGGCCGGAGAGGGAGATCGAGAGAGCTTCAGGATTCTAGGCAAGGCTTGAACTAGGACTGGCTGACAAGGCTTCCAGATTAGATCTTAAGTACATGAATACAGCACTTGGACAGAGTTCAGGAATTCAGCAGCTTGATCACACAGGACACTGGACTAGGAACTGCAAACAAGAATCTATCACCGGAAGAAGACTGATAGCCTGAGGTGGGGAAGGAAGAGACGCGGTCACCGGCGGCAGGCAAAGACCTGCCCCCGGCGGTAAGTGCAAGACACACAGCCCACGACCCCACACCTCAGTGCTGCACATGGAAGGGTACTGACAGGCGGGACGCCGCACTGGTCACACACCCCAAATACTTAAATTAGACACAGCTTCAGAGGGAACATAGGTACCCACCACTCCTATGGTAAAGGTGATCCGCAGGGTACACCTGACATTTACCTGAGCTGGGGTTCATTTTTGGTATACCATTAGGAAGGTATACCTTGCAAAGGGTAGTCTGCAGGACACACCTGACAGTGGTGAAAGAACGATAATAAGGAACTATTAAAAGGAGGTTGCTGATAGAAGGGCAGCCTGCATACTTCATCCAAACACTGTATACATAATAAAGTGAATGATAAGTAACCCTCATAGATTGATCATTGCCTCATATATATACATCCATAAAAAAACAGATTCAAATCCATACACCCATGGATTTCACCCATTCCCTAACACCTTCTTTTTCATCTCTCCATTTCCACTAATGAGCGCGCTGACCATTCCAAGTTATAAATTCCACTACAGGAGGTAGGATGCCTCCAGGTCCAGCAGCACTTGTTAGCATCCTTTCCCCCTGTGAGCGCAGCCTCCATCCATTTGAAAAAGTCATTCTTCAGCCGGGCTACCCGTGCCGAAGTCAGTAAAAGCTCATTCTACCAGAAAGGTGGGCTCGTCTTGGGCAGCTGCCCGAGGTGTATCGGCTTTACAGCTTTGCCGTGCAGCCACCTGGTCGGGGCAAACACTTTTGCCAAGTTCTATAAGTTTGATACCCTGGCTGATGAGGACCTTACGTTTGCTCAGTCGGTGCTGCAGAGTCGTCCGCACTCTCCCGCCCAGTCTGGAGCTTTGGTATAGACCCCATGGTCCTTTTGGAGTCCCCAGCATCCTCTAGGACGTAAGAGAAAATTGGATTTTGGTACTTACCGATAAATCCTTTTCTCCTAGTCCGTAGAGGATGCTGGGCGCCCATCCCAGTGCGGACTGTTACTGGCAATGTTTTCGTGTTGGTTAACTTGGTTTGTACACGGGTAGTGTATTTCTGGTTTTCAGCTTGTTGCTGTTGTTATTTCATACGGTTATCTGGTTTACTATTACTCCGGTGATACGGTATGTTTGTGGTGTGGGCTGGTATGTTTGTAGCCCTTAGTTTACACAAAAATCCTTTCCTCGAAATGTCCATCTCTCCTGGGCACAGTTCCTATAACTGAGGTCTGGAGGAGGGGCATAGAGGGAGGAGCCAGTTCACACCCTGTTTAAGTCTTTTCAGTGTGCCCAAGCTCCTGCGGATCCTGTCTATACCCCATGGTCCATTTGAAGTCCCCAGCATCCTCTACGGACTAGGAGAAAAGGATTTATCGGTAAGTACCAAAATCCTATTTAATTTTCACTCATTTCCAGTCTATTCTGAACACCTCACACCTCACAATATTGTTTTTAGGCCTAAAAAGGTGGCTGTATGACTAAGCTAAGCGACACAAGTGTGTGGCACAAACACCTGGCCCATCTAGGAGTTGCACTGCAGTTGCAGATAAGATGGCACTATTCAAAAACTAGTCCCCAAACAGGACATGATGCAAAGAAGAAAAAGAGGTGCACCGAGGCTGCTGTATGACTAAGCCAAGCGACACAAGTGTGCGGCACAAACACCTGGCCCATCTAGAAGTGGCACTGCAGTGTCAGACAGGATGGCACTTTTCAAAAACTAGGCCCCAAACAGCACCTCATGCAAAGATGTAGAAGAGGTGCAATGAGGTAACTGTATGACTAAGCCAAGCGACACAAACATTTGGCCCATCTAGAACTGGCACTGCAGTGGCAGACAGGAGGGCAGATATCAAAAAAAGGCCCCAAACAGCACATGATGCAAAGAAGAAAAAAGGTGCACCGAGGTTGCGGTATGACTAAGCTAGGCGACACAACCACCTGGCCCACGCAGTGGCTGAATGTCGAGCGTGGGCCGCAATTGTTTGGTCCACTGACAGCATCTCCAGCACGCACCTGTAATTTTTTTTAAATTCTTCAAAGGTGGACTTATACAGCATTACCCAAGGACTAATACAGCAGTACCCCTGGACTCATACGGCAGTGTCAGACAGGATGGCACTTTTCAAAAACTAGGCCCCAAACAGAACCTCATGCAAAGATGTCGAATGGTGCAATGGGTAGCTGTATGACTAAGCCAAGCGACACAAACAATTCCCACTGGAATTATACGTCCAAATCACTGGAATTATATGTCCAAATCACTGGAATTAAATGGCAAAAACACTGGAATTATACGTCCAAATCACTGGAATTAAATGGCAGTACCACTGGACATATACAGAAGTGTCAGACAGGATAGCACTTTAAAAAAATAGTGCCCAAACAGCACATGATGATAAGAAGAAAAAAAGGTGCAAGATGGAATTGTCCTTGGGACCTCCGACCCACCCATATGTTGTATAAACAGGACATGCACACTTTAACAAACCAATTATTCAGCGACAGGGTCTGCCACACGACTGTGGCTGAAATGACTGGTTTGTTTGGGCCTCCACCAAAAAAAGAAGCAATCAATCTCTCCTTGCACAAACTGGCTCTACAGAGGCAAGATGTCGACCTCATCCTCATCCTTCGATTCCTCACCCTTTCACTATGTACATCCTCCTCCTCACAGAGTATTAATTCGTCCCCACTGGAATCCACAATCACAGGTCCCTCTGTACTTTCTGGAGGCAATTGCTGGTAAAGATCTTCCCGGGGGAATTTATAATTAATTTTGATGAACATCATCCTCTCCACATTTTGTGGAAGTAACCTCCTACGCCGATCGCTGACAAGGTTACCGGCTGCACTAAACACTCTTTCGGAGTACACACTGGAGGGGGGGCAACGTAGGTAAAATAAAGCCAGTTCGTGCAAAGGCATCCAAATTGCTTATTTTTCCTGCCAATATACATACGGTCTGCCTGATATACCTACTTGGATGCTGTCACTCATATAATCCTCCACCATTCTTTCAATGATGACAGAATCATATGCAGTGACAGTAGTTATTGGCAGGTCCTTCAGTCTGGACAGAAGTCAGCTTTCGCTCCTGACTGTCCTGCATTACTGCCAGCGGGTAGGCTAGCAAATCTTATCCTTTTCCTTGCAGCACCAGTGGCCGGAGAAATTGAAGGAGGAGCTGTTGATGGGTCACGTTCCACTTGAGTTGACAATTGACTTACCAGCAGGTTTTTGCACATCTGCATAAGAGAGATACAACATAGGCTTTAAACCTAGGATCGAGCACGGTGGCTAAAATGCAGTACTCTGATTTCAACAGATTGACCACCCTTGAATCCTGGCAAAGCGAATGAAGGGCTCCATCCACAAGTCCCACATACTTTGCGGAATCACTCCATCTTAGCTCCTCCTTCAATTTCTCAATTTCTTTAATTTGACCTGACTCAAGCTGGCAGTGGACTTCACGTGTGGCAAGTTCGAAGGGTTGGATAACCTTGCACAAGACAAAAATCATTCTCCACTGCGCTTGAGTCAGGTGCATTCCCCTTCCTTTGCCTATATCATAGGTGGATGTATAGGCTTTAATGGCCTTTTGCTGCTCCGCCATCCTCTGAAGCATTTAGAGTGTTGAATTCCACCTCTTTAACACCTCTTACTTCAGTTGATGGCAGGGCAGGTTCAGGAGTGTTTGCTGTCACTCCAGTCTTCGGCACGCGGTGGCAGAATGTCGAAAGTGGCCCGCAATTTTTCAGGCCACCGACAGCATCTCCTGTACACCCCTGTTATTTTTCAAAAAATTCTGCACCACCAAATTAATTGTATGTGCAAAACATGGGACGTGCTGGAATTTGCCAAGATGTAATGCACGCACAATCTTGGTGGCGTTGTCCGATATCACTAATCCCCAGGAGATTCTAATTGGGGTAAGCCATTCTGCAACGATGTCCCTCAGTTTCTGTAAGAGGTTATCAGCTGTGTGCCTCTTATGGAAAGCTGTGATACATAGCGTAGCCTGCCTAGGAATGAGTGGGCGTTTGCGAGAGTCTGCTACTGTTGCCGCTGCTGTTGTTGCTGCGGGAGGCCATACATCTACCCAGTGGGCTGTCACAGTCATATAGTCCTTAGTCTGCCCTGTTCCACTTGTCCACATGTCTGTGGTTAAGTGGACACTGGATACAACCGCATTTTGTAGGACACTGGTGACTCTTTTTCTGACGTCTTTGTACATTCTCTGTATCGCCTGCCTAGTGAAGTGGAACCTAGATGGTATTTGGTACCGGGGACACAATACCTACATCAATTGTCTAAATCCCACTACACTAATGGCGGAAACAGGCCGCATGTCTAACACCAACATAAGTGTCAAGACCTCAGTTATTCGCTTTGCAACAGGATGACTGCTGTCATATATCATATCTTCCTCACAAAGGACTCTTGGACAGTCAATTGCTTACTGGAAGTAGTGCAAGTGGTCTTCCGACTTCCCCTCTGGGATGACGATCAACTCCCAGCAGCAACAACAGCAGCGGCAGCAACAGCAGGTGTACCACTCAAGGATCCTCTGGAGCAATCCCGGTTAGGAGAGGACTCCTCAGTCTTGACAGTGACATGGCCTGCAGGACTACTGACGTTCCTGACTGAGGAGGAAGTTGATGTTGAGGGAGTTGGTGGTGTTGCTTGCAGGAGCTTGGGTACAGGAGGAAGAAGGGATTTAGGTGTCAGTGGACTGCTTACGTTCTTACCCAAAGTTTCACAACTTGACACTGACTTATGATGAATGTGCTGCAGGTGACGTATAAGGGAGGATGTTCCTAGGTGGTTAACATCCTTACCCGTACTTATTACAGATTGACAGAGGCAACAGATGGCTTGACACCTGCTGTCTGGATTTATGGAGAAATAATTCCACACCGAAAAGGTGGCTTTTTAGGTAGTTTGTCCAGGCATCATAATGGACTTCTTCATCACACGGACAACAGGTGTCTTCCCTGGTGCCTGATTTAAACAAACCACATCACCATCAGAATCCTCATTGTCAACATCCTCCTCAGCGCAGCAACACCCATATCCTCATCCTGGTGTACTTCAACAGTGACATCTTCAATTTCAATATCAGGAACTGGATTGTGGGTGCTCCTTCCAGTACTTGCAGGGGGCGTGCAAATGGTGGAAGGAGCCACCTCTTCCTGTCCAGTGTTGGGAAGGTCAGGCATCGCAACCGCCGACACACTTGGACTCTCCTTGGGGATTTGTGATGCCATCTCAGAACGCACAATTCTTTTCTGTGCTTTTTCCAGCTTAACTGTTTTAATTTTTCTAGCGGGAGGATGAGGGATTCCATCGTCATGTAAAGCTGAACCACTAGTCATGAACATAGGCCAGAGCCTCAGCCGTTCCTTGCCACTCCGTGTCGTAAATGGCATATTGGCAAGTTTACGTTTCTCCTCAGACCACTTCAATTTCTTTTTTTGGGTCTTTTTACTGCACTTTGGCTTTTTGGATTTTACATGCCCTCTACTATCACATTGGGCATCGGCCTTGGCAGACGACGATGGCATTTCATCGTCTATGTCATGGCTAGTGGCAGCAGCTTCAGCACTAGGAGGAAGTGGGTCTTGATCTTTCCCTATTTTATCCTCCAAATTTTTGTTCTCCATTATTTTTTTGGAGTTATGTAACACAATATGCGGCATAGGAATGACTGATGGCTGGTGCACAGGACACTACCACTGGTCTGATGCAGGACAACACAGCAACACTGTAAGGGACTTGTTGTTGTTATTATTATTATTATTATTATTATTATTATACAGGTTGAGTATCCCATATCCAAATATTCCGAAATATGGAATTTTCCGAAATACAAAATTTTTTGAGTGAGACTGAGATAGTGAATTTTTTTTTTCTGATGGCCCAATGTACACAAACATTGTTTAATACACAAAGTTTTAAATGACCTTCAGGTTGTGTATAAGGTGTCTATGAAACATAAATGAATGGTGTGAAGTACACACACTTTATTTAATGCACAAAGTTATTAAAAATATTGGCTAAAATGACCTTCAGGCTGTGTGTATAAGGTGTATATGTAACATAAATGTATTCTGTGCTTAGACTTAGGTCCAATCCCCACAATATTTCATTATGGCATGCAATTATTCCAAAATACGGAAAAATCCGATATCCAAAATACTTCTGGTCCCAAGCATTTTGGATATGGGATACTCAACCTGTACTGTAGCAGTGGACATATACCAGCAGCGTATTCCACTGTGACTGCCTGGTCACTGGAATGACTGATGGCTGATGCACAGGACACTACCACTGGTCTGATGCAGGACAACACAGAACACTGTAAGGGGCTTGTTGTTTTTATTATTATTATTATTATTATTATTATTATTATTATTATACTGTAGCAGTGGACATATAGCAGCAGTGTATACCACCGTGACTGCCTGGTAACTGAAATGACTGATGGCTGATGCACAGGACACTACCACTGGCCTGATGCAACACAATACACCACCAGTGAACTGATGCAGCACAACACAGCAGCAATGTAATGGACATATGGCAGCAAGAGGTTACAAACACGGTGACTGCCTGGTCACTAGAATGACTGATGGCTGATGCACAGGACACTACCACTGGACTGATGCAGCACAATACATCACCACTGAACTGATGCAGCACAACACAACAGCAATGTAATGGACATATGGCAGCAAGAGGACACAAACACTGTGACTGCCTGCGTACAAGAAAGGGAGACCACTCCTATTTGGCGCTAGTCAGCTTACATCCACATGAGATACTGTGATATAGCCAAAAACTTAAATAAAAAATAAGGCATGTGTCGAATGTAGTAAAAACAAGCTAAAGTTTTAATTTAAACAGACATATTACCTTGAAAAAGGGACTTTGACGTCCCGAAACGCGTTGGAGTCTGCCTACCAGTGCCCCGGACTGCCAAGGACTGTTTTGGACTCGGTTCATTCCACAGGGAATTCTCGCCTTCCGGAGCCTTATGCAGGGTATCTTTCCCGGGTATACCTTGCATATTACACCTGCAGCTCCGGCCACCATCTTGGTAGGATTCCCTATGTTATTCACTCTTGTTCAATTTAAGTGTCATTTTTTAAAAAAGTGTCTGTTTAAATTAAAACTTTAGCTTGTTTTTACTACACTTGACACATGCCTTATTTTTAATTAAGTTTTTGGCTATATCACAGTATCTCATGTGGATGTAAGCTGACTAGCGCCAAATAGGAGTGGTCTCCCTTTCTTGTACGCATCTGTTTCTGATTTGGGCCCAACAGGGGAGCCCTGTGACCACCCCTAGGCTAGCTACAGTCTATACCGTGCAGTATTCTACCTCAACCCCCCTTTTTCGAAAATTCACTGTGACTGCCTAGTGACTAGAATGACTGATGGCTGATGCACAGGACACTACCACTGGACTGATGCAGCACAATACAACACCACTGAACTGATGCAGCACAACACAGCATCAGTGGAC
This sequence comes from Pseudophryne corroboree, assembly GCF_028390025.1. NCBI lineage: Eukaryota > Metazoa > Chordata > Amphibia > Anura > Myobatrachidae > Pseudophryne > Pseudophryne corroboree. Next base: position 638,251,391 of record NC_086448.1, read on the forward strand.
ATATGGCAGCAAGAGGACACAACCACTGTGACTGGACAAATACAGCACAAGACACGGACACTGAGAGAATGGAGACATGTCCTCTCTCTACACTCTCCAATGCCGGAGTGAAAATGGCGGGGACGCGCAGCTCCTTATATGGAATCCAAACCCCGCGAGAATCCGACAGCGGGATGATGACGTTTTGCCTCATTCTGGTATCCGAGTCAGGCGGGAAAACCCGAGCCTGGCTTGGATCAGGACTCGAATGGTGAAGTTCGTTAGGGTTCGGTTCTCAGAGAACCGAACCCGCTCATCCCTAGTTTAAACAGTTATGTGAAATACTGTAAGGGAAAAGAAATCTATGCATACTGTAAAGCTGGCCCTACACTAGAACGATTTTTTACATGAATACACGATTTTGACGCCTTGATCGCTGCATGTGTGCACATCGTGCATTATTTGGGTACAAATTGATGTGTGGGTCATATGTCACATCCTCTGCCCATATTATCCGTCGTCATTGTATGCACCTTGTACCAAGTTTTATGTACATACAATGCATCATTAGATGGATCGTTCGACCAGTGTCATTTGCGTGTATGCTTTTTGTGAGGCATACGATGATCAAGAGATGATCCATCATATAGTGGCGCATGATGGGTCATAAGATTGTATGCATATCGTATGCACATTGTGTGTCAAAAAAGATCAAATCATGTGTCCAGGACTGCCAGGGAGCTCCATGGGGAGATCAAAGGATATCGTGAGATGACTCGCATCGGATGCTGGTCGTCCTAATGTATGGCCAGCTTAACAGTCTGCTATACAGGTCCTGACAGAGAGGTGGATGCAAATGCAGTCGCAGTTGCTTCTTGTTACTCAGTGCGACTGCAAATTTATACTAATGTTGTAGCAGCTGGAATTTGTACCGGGATGCCCCCCAGCTGCATCTCAACCATCAGCACCATTAGACGCATACCATTTGCACCATCAGCACCATTAGACGTTCACCAGATGGATGGAAAATGGATGCAGTCACTGGCCATGAGACACCCATGTCTGACTAGCTACCCCGTGTTACCAACCAGAAATGCCCACTTACATACCAGTTCTATGCATCAAAAATGCACTGCAACCCCCAGCAGTAATCGTCAGGATGCAAGTGCAGTGTGACTAAGAAGCATACACAGTGCAGAAAAACATCGGACAACTGCGCAAACATCGGCATAGCATCCAGCCCTGAATCAGGCCCACAATGTTTACAAGCACTCTTTATCTGTATATGTCCTATTTGACAAGAGTGACCAAATGTAAATTCAGAGCAGCATTAGTAACATAGTAACATAGTAACATAGTAATTGAGGTTGAATAGAGGCAAAATGCCCATCGTGTTCAACCTTAAGTTTTGTTGATTTTACTGTACCTGCTGAAGTAATGTTTTATGACTAGTTAACAACTATAAATCATGTTACACCCAGATTAGCAATGTAAATTTTTTAAATGTTATAACCTTGGATATCATTTTCAATCAGAAATGTATCCAATCCTTTTTTAAATGCATTTACAGAGTCTGCCATTACTACCTTCCCTGGCAGTGAATTCCAAATCCTTATTGCCCTAACAGTGAAGAACCCTTTCCTCCCTTGCGTACGGAATTTTCTCTCCTCCAGTCTCAGCGAGTGCCCACGTGTCCTAAACAGTGTGTTTTTTAAATAAATAATCCCTCTGATAACTCTTTGTAATGCCCCTTTACATATTTGAAGATATTAATAATGTCTCCTCTTAGATGCCTCTTTTCCAGTGTATACATTTTCAACCTAGTAAGCCTTTACTCATAATCCAGTCCGTCTAGCCCTTTAATCAGTTTAGTAGCTCGTCTTTTAACCCTTTCGAGTTCACTGATATCTTTTTTATACACTGGTGCCCAAAACTGAACACAATATTTCAGGTGCGGACGTATCAATGCCTTATACAGCGGCATGATTACATCCTCGTCCCTTGTCTCAATTCCCCGTTTTATGCACACTAGCATTGTGTACGGTCATTAAGCCTATTATCAATGAGTACTTCCAAATCTTTTTTCCAATACTGTTACCCCTAGACTTTCCCCATATAATATGTAGGATGCAAGTTTGTTTTTAGTCCCGAAATGCATAACCTTGCATTTTCCTATATTGAACCTCATTCTCCATTTAGACACCCAGGTTTCAAGCTTAGATAAATCATTCTGCAGAGACTCCACGTCTATTTCCGAATTAATTACCCTACACAGTTTAGTATCATCTGCAAAGATTGACACTGTGCTTTCCAGACATATTTCTAGGTCCGTGATGGCTAACCTATGACACGCGTGTCACTCGTGACACGCCGAGGCACTTTGACTGACACGCCTGTTGGTGCTGCCCTTTGGTTACATGTGCGGCTCTGCTCCAATCCCTGCTTGTTGCGTGCTTGTTGCATGGAGGCGTGGTGTCACCGCTGGCGCTGGCAAGAGCGCTCTGCAGAGAACCGGTCGGAAGAACGCTACAGGAGGAAAGGTGATCGGCGAGGTTCACAGCCCTGTAGACAGCCAAGTAAGGTGGCCTTCCGATCCCCACATCCTGCACCTGCAGGCCTGAGACCCGGGAGACGAGTTTCACAGCCCTGTGTGATCACCCCAGCCCAGTCCGTCAAAAGCAGCGCAGGAGGACTTGTGATAAGCAGCATTGTGTGGCTCTCCTGTAAATGCAATCATTACGTAGTGTAGTGCTTTAAATTATTTTGTACCAGGAGTCTGTCCAACAACACCGTTACAGAGGTAATAAAGCATTTAATTTAATAGGTTTTTAATTACCTCTGTAACAGTGTTGTTGGACTGACTCCTGGTACAAAATAATTCTCAGCATTAAATAATATTAAAACAAATAAAAGAAACAGACTGACAGATGAAGTTAGTAGCGCTTGCTTGGCCCTGAAGTGCACAAAATACGGGTGGTCTTCAGTATGCCGACTACAACCCTGCAAGATTTAGCAAATGCAATTCAGCAACAAAAAAGTCACTAAGCCTGGTAAATCATTATTTGTTTTTTGCTTTTTGAACTAATAAATATAATAAATATATTAAATATATAACTCTTTCTTTATTATGGCTGCAAATATCACCAAATTATTGATATTTTTTGAAGTGACAGTGCATGCGACCCGAAGAAGGCTACACTTTTTTTCGATTTTCGACACACCAAGCTGAAAAGGTTAGCCATCACTGTTCTAGGTCATTGATAAATATGTTGAACAGTAGTGGCCCAAATATGGACACTTGTGGTAATCCGCTGACTACTGGGGTCCAGCTTGAGGACTTCCCGTTGACCACTACTCACTGTACCCTGTTATCCAGCCAGTTACTTACCCATGTGCAAACAGTTTTTCCTAGGCCAAGCTCCTTTAATTTGATGATCAGTCTCCTGTGAGGCACTGTATCGAAGGCTTTTGCAAAATCTAAGTAGACCACACCTACTGCTTTTCCCTGGTCGAGATTATTGCTCACTTCCTCGTAGAAGCTAATTAAGTTAGTTTGACACGATCTGTCCCTCACAAACCCATGTTGGTTCTTGCTAATAATCATAGCGGTCTGTAGATACTCCTGTATGCTATCCCTTAGAATTCCTTCGAATATTTTCCCCACTATAGACGTCAAACAAACCGGTCTGTAGTTACCCAGATGGTTTTTGGATCCCTTTTTAAATAATGGCACTACCTCAGCTATACCCCAATCCTTCAGTACCATGCCTGATCTAATTGAACTATTGAAAATCAAGTATAGGGGTCTTGCTAGTTCTGACCTAAGCTCCATAAGAACCCTCCGGTGAAGTCCATCAGGACCAGGTGATTTGTTAATCTTAATTTTGCTTAGTCTCTCCCGGACAATTTCTGAATTTAAACAAGTATCTAACCACAAATCATTACTGTCCCTATCGTTATGCACTCCTCCCACCATCAGTACTTCTCTGGTGAACACTGATGAAAAAAATTTGTTCAATATTTCCGCTTTTATTTCGTCATCATTTATCAATACTGCAAATTCATCTTTTATTGGACCTATGTTCTCCTTTTTTAACCTTTTACTGTTTATGTATTTAAAAAACATTTTAGGATTGGTTTTACACTCTATAGCGATTTGCTTTTCATTTTGCATTTTAGCTGCTCTTATTGCTTTTTTGCTTTTTTTATGGCATTCCTTGTAATGCTTGAATGACTCCTCCTTTCCATTAGACTTAAATGCTTTGAAAGCATGTTTCTTGTTATCCATTTCTACCTTGACCTTCTTGTTAAGCAACATCGGTTTGAATTTAGTACTCCTGCGTTTACTGCCCATGGGAATTTGTGAATATTACTATCTAGCAACCCTTTTAAAGCATCCCACAATTCTGAAGTGTTCTTGTTATGAAACAAAACTTCTCACTCAATGTCTTTAAGTACACATATCAGCATACTGAAATTAGCCTTCCTAAAGTTAAATGTTTTGGATACACTCTTATAGCTATGTTTCCTGAAACTGATGTCGAATGTGATCATATAGTGATCACTGTTACCCAAAGTCTCCCCAACTTTAGTGTTCAATATAATGTCCACATTATTAGTAATTACTAGATCCAGAGCTGTTTAACCCCTAGTTGGGTCCTCGAATAATTGAGACAAGTAATGATCTTTTAACAATTATAAGAACCTGTTGCCCCTCACTTTAACACATGAATCGTTACTCCAATTTATATCTTGATAATTAAAATCCCCAATCACTATGATGTCCCCCAAACCCACAGCCCTTTCGATTTGCTGCAAGAGTTGTTCTTCCTCATGTATGCTGATATCCGTCTGTTTGTAGCACGTGCCTATGACTAGTTTTTTTGCATCAATACTCCCACTTGAGATTTCTACTCATAGTGACTCCACATTATCGCCAGTCCCCTCATAAACAACCTCCTTTTTAAGTATGGTTTAAGAGATGGTTCAACATAAAGACATACACCTCGTCCTCTTTTGCTTGCCCTGTCCCTCCTGAACAGAGAATACCCCTCCATGTTTGCAACCCAGTCATGAGAGTCATCCCACCATGTTTCCGTAATACCTATAATGTCCATAATAGCTATAATGCTAACAATTCCAATTCCCCCATTTTACCTGCTAGACTTCTTGCGTAAGCATAGTTTTAGTTTAGCGGTTTCCTTGTCCGTTTGTTTTTTTAAAAGTAACCTATTATGGTTTACTAGTGCGTCCCTAGAGTTAATCTTACTAACTGTCCTTCTCGCTCCCTCTTGACCACCACCATTCTTAATACTGCCCACCTTACTCTTCTACTTGGGCAACCCAATGTTTCCATCTAAATCCTCCGCCCTGACATAAGTATTTTCCATTATGCTCCATACATCATTTTCTATATGCTGTAATGATGACACAAGATTGTTGTTAGTTAATGTTTTGGCAATACCTTCGTTAATACCCTTTTAAGAACCCATGTAAATACCGTTGCCCTTGCCGGCTGCTCTTTCCCTCCCCCCTTCTCCATCCCCATTTAACTCACTACCACCATCCCTACTATTCTCACTGCATGACCCATAGTTTCTAGCTAAACCCTCCCCCCAGGCTCCTAGTTTAAAAGCTCCTCCAACCTACTAACCATCCTTTCCCCCACACCGCTGCCCCTTCCTCATTCAGGTGCAATCCATCGTGACAAAAAAAGATGGCGCCTGACTGAGAAGTCTGCCCAGTATTCCAAGAACACAAACCCCTCTTTCCTACCCCAGTAGGCCACACATTTACCTCCCTGATCTCCCTCTGTCTCTATGGGCTAGTGCGTGGCACTGGTAATATTTTGGAGAATATTACCTTAGATGTCCTTTTTTTTAGTTTGTGGCCTAAGTCCCTATAATCTTTCTTAAGGACATCCCACCTACCACTAACTTTGTTGTTGGTGCCAACGTGCACCAAGACCGCCGGGTCATTCCTAGCCCCTCCCAACAATCTATCTACCCGGTCCACGTTGTGCCATACCCGGGCACCCGGGAGACAACAGACCATATGGCGATCATGATCCCGGTAGCAGATTGCCCTATCTGCCTTCCTGATGATGGAGTCCCCTACCACCACCATCTGCCTGGGTGCCTCTCTAGCTTTCATCCCATCTGAGCCAGAGGGACCACTCCTCCATTTGCCAGAGGGAACAGTCTCCTCCAGCTCCATCATATCATCACTATCATCCACCGATCTTCATCCAATCAGGCAAATTTGTTCGGGTTTGATAGTTCAGAGATGTCGTGCCTCCCCCTCTTTTTCTTCATTCTAACAGTGACCCAACTGGCTACCTGATTATCCTCGTCTACCGGCAACACCTCCCGCAACTCCTCCACCATTCTATCTAAGCCTTAGTCATTTCTCATCCATTCACTATATGACATATGAAAAATCTATCATACAGGAAGTATGTATCCAATTACGTCTAACAAGAATGAACTTGCCAGCAGCATTGGAATATATGTATGGGCTGTATCACTGCTAAGTATAGTAAGGGTGTGTTCATGCAGATGTCGCCCAAGCAGACCTGCAATTTTGCAAATTTACGCCGGCTAGGAAACATGTTTTTTTCTACTTGCTACAGGGCAGGTGCAAATACTTTCTGATGATGATGACTTGTCATGAAGCAGGTGCATGTGCTGTGTACTGCCCTACAGATATCGGGAGAGATGCTATTTTATTGTGCTCTCTTTTTAGAACTTTTTACACCCACTTTTCCAGCAACTCTGTGCTAGCCCTAAATATTTTTGAGAAAGTGATATTTAGGGAGATACCTACGATGCCAATATGCTTGTGTTTAAAATGAACTATTATTATGTGTAATTATTATTATTATTATTATTATTATTATTATCCTCATCATCACCACCCCCACCATCAACATCATCATCATCATCATCATCATCATCATCATCATCAATAATAATAATAATAATAATAATAATAAAAGGCATCACCATAGCACTACTGCTTTGACATTGCACCTGCTTCCTGAATATGATGATCTGGGCTATAGGCAGTTCAGAGAAGGCCCATCTCAGATGGGTGACAGCAGCATTGAATAACAGGTTAGGTTCATAGCTATTTGCTCTCAGCATGTAGTGATGTTGTCATGACAATCTCACAAAACATGCTGTTATCACCTCAGATCCATGGTGAGTGTAGCTAACAGTCTTTTGACTTCAGAAATCTGATCATTCCTAAAGCCAAATAGCTTTCTCTAACGATTTTGCAAAAGAAAAGACAAAGATGATAACAAATAAGAACAAATATTATTTCTAACACAAATAAATCCGGTTAGTGAAATGTGTGTTGTTGTTATTATTATGATTATGTTACTGAATTGATTTTCAAGGAAAAAAACAACACATTTTCCTTATAAATGTGATCTTATTAATTATTTGAAAAGAAAGCCTAGACCAAATATGTACACTCACAGGGACAAAAGCAGGATTTCTAGATGAAGGTTTCTGGGTTCTTGATACAATAGCTGAACAAAGCAATAAATAAATAAATACATTTAGGTAGTAGAGAGTACAAGCGCTAAAGAGTATAGTGATGGTTAAAATGGAATTAATTAGGTGGATCACAGGATTATTAAAATTGGCCTTAGGCACTTATCTGATAAAAACAAAACTTCAATCCGGTGTTCATCATTTTGGAAATCATGTAAAAGAAGAAACAACAAACATAGTGTGTATCGTTCACAAATAAAAATAGAGCAATTTTGCTATAAAAAGGTACCAATATTTTAGGGAATTTTTGCTATTCCCAATAAAATATAGTGTGTATCGTTCACAGATAAAAATAAAGCAATTTTGCTATAAAAAGGTACCAAAATTTTAGGGAGTTTTTGCTATTCCCAATAAAATTATAATCTGTAGCTTCACGACATAAAATACAGATTTTAATGAACAATACAAAAACACGGCTAGACAACACACGTACAAGATTCTAAAATCTTAAAAGCTTATCTGTCCGTTCTATGTGCAAGGGAATCAGTAACCAATTGTTCCATGGACACAGGATAGCCAAAGTTTATGCGTACAGGATAAAAGTAGTTCAAATGCTTATCTGTCCATCAATAGGAGTTTCAGCAGCAAACGGTCCCAACGCGTTTCGTCCTTCAAGGTGTGGACTTCTTCAAGGTGATCCCCTTGAAGAAGTCCACACCTTGAAGGACGAAACGCGTTGGGACCGTTTGCTGCTGAAACTCCTATTGATGGACAGATAAGCATTTGAACTACTTTTATCCTGTACGCATAAACTTTGGCTATCCTGTGTCCATGGAACAATTGGTTACTGATTCCCTTGCACATAGAACGGACAGATAAGCTTTTAAGATTTTAGAATCTTGTACGTGTGTTGTCTAGCCGTGTTTTTGTATTGTTCATTAAAATCTGTATTTTATGTCGTGAAGCTACAGATTATAATTTTATTGGGAATAGCAAAAACTCCCTAAAATTTTGGTACCTTTTTATAGCAAAATTGCTTTATTTTTATCTGTGAACGATACACACTATATTTTATTGGGAATAGCAAAAATTCCCTAAAATATTGGTACCTTTTTATAGCAAAATTGCTCTATTTTTATTTGTGAACGATACACACTATGTTTGTTGTTTCTTCTTTTACATGATTTCCAAAATGATGAACACCGGATTGAAGTTTTGTTTTTATCAGATAAGTGCCTAAGGCCAATTTTAATAATCCTGTGATCCACCTAATTAATTCCATTTTAACCATCACTATACTCTTTAGCGCTTGTACTCTCTACTACCTAATTTTACTATATGTGTATACCATGCACTAATCTTGTATTACGAGCTGCTACTCTTAAAAGAGTTTAAATGAGTTTTTTCCTTCTTACATCTTATACCGCACGTCTGTACTATAGCGCCTAGGTCTCTATTTCTCTAAATAAATACATTTATTCATAAATAACTAACTTTTGCAGAATAAATAATCAAACTGGAAAAGTACAATGTATATAAATGTAATAAAATTTGTTAAATAAAGTCATAAATTAAGCTGTATATTATTATAAAGAACCGTCATTTAAATTAACTACCATCTTACCAAATTAATATAATACCTTATGTATTAATGCAATGGTGCAAAATGAATATAATCTTTCCTCCACAAACAACTAAAATATAAAAACAAAATACAATTACTGTTACTGTAGTTACTCACATAGGTCCCGACAAAATGGCGGTGCATATCACAAAGTAATGATGATTGCTTCTTTGTGCATGTGCCAGACCCATACAGCTCATGTGCAGCACAGGTTCATGACGGCAGATGCATGGCAGCATCAAAATATCAGTGAATGACAGTCTGGCGCAGTTTGGGGGTGAATATGGCCTCTTTCTCGAAACAGAGGCATGTTGCTGCCGTTGTGGTGAAGGAACCAGGCCAGGATCTTCATCCAAGAAAGGAGACAGGTCATGCGACAGTTGACTTGAGCAACCCCATGGTTCACGCAGCTGGCCAATGGTGTCGCAGATGATCCGATACTGTGTCCTTGTGCGCAGCTCAGATCAGTAATGATGCAGTAGGCGATGTCTCCTGCTGCATTAACATAAAACTGCTATCGCTGATGCTTCTATATAAGCAGCATCTCCAACCACATCTGAACCAGGCCCATAGTGCCTCACAAATTTCTAAGCAGCAAGTAAACTCCAAGATACACAGGTAACTTACTTTTATTGCATTTTCTTTCAAACTGATCTTGTTCGGATCTGATCGTCCGCTTGTGAAAACGCACAGCAGCGTTCAGATCTGAATTACTCCCTTTGTGCAGCTCTGCTACATATGCGATCGCACACTTGCACAGCGAAAATACACTCCCCCAGTAGGCGGCGACTATATGATCGCAGGACAGCAAAAATTGCTGCCTAGCCATCAGATCTGAATTACCCCCTTAATCTTAGGGTATCATTAAATAACAGGAATGGAGGTCTGGATGAAGCACTAAGCTGAAAGTCACTGATATCCTGAACTGCGATAGAAGCAGACACTTGCTGGAGATGATGACCAATGTGGAAACTGCACAGGGTTGCAGTGGTTAACTGCACAGGCTTTGCAAGCTGGAGTTGCTGAGGTGTGTGGATATTGCACAGCATTGCAGTGGTTAACTGCCCAACCTTTACTAACTGGCTTTAATGAACAGTGTGGAGACTATACTCTGCTAATGGACTTGCACTCTGCAGATTGTAAATGGAATTTCACAGCTACACTGTAGGCAGAGATAGCTCACTGGTGAAGGTAGAATAGTGTTGAGCACTGTACAGAATGCAGGGAGCAAGAGGAGACTTGAAACACAAAGTTAGGAACCAGAGAACTCAGGAAGTGTGATATTTACAACTGAGTGTGCACTGGACAGGGTGGTGTAATGGTTAGCATTACTGCCTCTCTGAGGTCATAGGTTAGATTCCCACCATGGCCCTTACTGTGTGGAGTTTGAATACTCTCCCCGTGCTTGTGTGGGTTTCCAACGGGTACTCCAATTTCCTCCTACATTCTCCCCGTGCTTGCATTTGATTCCTCTGGGTACTCCAGTTTTCTCTTACAGTCAAAAATATACTAGTAGGTTAATTGTGTTAATGTATAACTCAAGTGCACAGTTTGGAACCTGATCCTTAGAGAAGGAGGTAGGCCCACAGGGCAAATGCGCTGTATTCTGAACACTGTCTGCAACACCCTGTAATATGTTTCTAGGCTAAATACACATAATTGAATATGTTGGTGTAATTAAACTATTATATTGGGAAAGAATCCAATAGATGGTATAACTCCAGTTGGCCTGTGATTAAATACATGAAGGTGCTTTTAATACTATTGTGTGACCTAATGTGACAAGATTTTATAATGTGGTATTGAAGGTGAAATCAAATAATAATAATAATAATAATAATAATAATAATAACAATGGCAAGACAGAAAACATTTTAAATATTTCAATATTTCCATATACAGTACTATTTCAATCAGCTGCCCAATTGTAGGCTTGTGTCTTAATCAGACTTACTATATCTTAACATACAGGCTATGTGGCAGCTGCTGAGGGGTTGCTGCTGTCTGTAGAAATACACAAAGTGTGAAAATTACTAAATTTGATTTAAAAAAGTTAATGAAACAGTTTAACATACATTGAAAAACATCTGAGATCAGGTAATTTCACAAAATAACTTGCAAATTCCTTATTCACTAACCTAAATATCCATACTTTTATTCCAAAACACCATGCACCACAAACTTCTTTTTCTAATAACACTTTCTGGACTTCTCTCTAAAGCTGTAACATCCTTCACTGTCACTGCCACTCATTTTTCTGTGCACGTTGCAGCCTCATTATTCCACACCCCTCTTTTTAACACTCATGGGCTGTTTACTTATCTATATTCAGTACACTGACTGTAACATTTTCAACCTGTCACCATAAAAAACTATCACACACCGTCTACAACTATACTTATCTCTCTCACCTTCTACTAGCTGGTGACATATCCCCAAGTCCAGGTTGCATCCACATGCCCCACTCACATTCAGCAGATCTACAATGGAATGTAAATCCAAGAAACCTTATAAACATCTCCCATCTCCAAGTCACTAAAATGGGCCTTATGGCATTCATGCTCTGTTTGCAACAAATTAACATTCATCCATTACCGATTCATTTAAAAAAAAAACTCAACCTACTTGTTATAACAGAAACATGGCTCACACAATCAGACATTGCCTCCTCTGCAGCATTGTCACATGGTGGCCTCCAATTTACACACACCTCCAGGCCTGGTAACAGTAAAGGAGGTAGGGTTGGAATATTACTGTCCCATTTTTTTCGCATACACAGTTCTACCACTGGTTCCATCACTCACATTTACATAATTTGAAATACATTCTATTAGGATTTTCACTCCTTTCTCTTTGCTTTTCTTGTTGCTGCTATCTATTGCCCACCTGGGCAACAAAACTATCCACCTCTCTGCAACAACTATTCTCACTAACTTCTACATTCACCTCTCCTGAGACTGCTGTATCACACCTGAAACAGACTCTATAAATAGCACTCAATGTAGTGGCTCCAGCTACCAATCACAGCCCATTTAGACTTAGATGTCAATCATGGCACTCTAAATTCACAAGACACCTACAAAAACTTTCACACAAAGTAGAACATCAGTGTCGTAAAATTTGTACTTCAATTGACTTCCACACATACTGTATACCACTCTTTTTGTAACACTCTGGACACTGTCAAACTTATATCCAATCTCGCATCTCTGCTCAAGCCTCTAACCCCAAGTGACTTTTTAATACATTTAAATAACTTCTTAGCCCTCCCTCAGCAATCCCAGCAGCTTCTATCAGTGACGAGATCTAATTTCCTACTTAAAGGACAAGATTGATAAGATCCAAAATTAAATGGTTATAAATAAAAAGTATGCTCTTCTATAGCCAGTGACCTGCCCAATTCCCTTCATGAAATCTCTGGCACCTTCTCTTCATTTTCTCCCACAAATGAAGATGAAGTATCTACACTATTCTCATCTGTCTGTGCAATTACCTCTCCTCTTGACAAATACCCTCACAAATAACTAAAGCTCTGTCTCCTGTGCTCATCCCTTCATCCCAAACTTAATTAAAATGTGTAATCTCTCTCTATCTACTGGCATCTTTCCATCCCTGTTCAAATATGCAGTGATTACTCCCATTATGAAAAAATACAATTGTGACCCTAACTCAATCTCAAATTACCAGCCCATTTCTCAACTCCCATGCCCCTCCAAGCTACTTGAGAGACTTGCCTACACTCGCCTCACACACTTTATTAACTTACACAATTCAAATCAGGCTTTCGTGCTCAACACTCCACAGAGACAGCACTGACTAAGGTAATGAATGATCTGGTGACTACTAAATCTAAAGGCCATTACTCACTACTTATTCTCCTTGATCTCTCTGCTGCTTTTGAGACTGTTGATCACTTTCTTCTCACACAAACACTACCATCCCTGGGTCTCCAGGGCACATCCCTTTCTTTGTTCTTATCCTACCTATATAATCGCTCTTTCAGTGTTCATTTCTCTTAATCTACCTTCTCTTTGCTACCTCTATCAGTTGGAGTACTGCAAAGCTCAGTCTTAGGTGCTCTGCTTTTCTCAATCTATACCTCATCTCTTAGCAAACTAATGATCTCTTTCAAACGTCAGTATCATCTATACGCAGATGATACTCAAGTCTACCTATCCTCCCCAGATTTGTCACCATCTGTACTGGGCAGTGTCACTGAATGCTTCTCTGCCATTTCATCCTGGATGTCATCTCACCACCTAAAACTTAATATTTCCAAAATAGAATTAATTATATTTCCACCAGCTAATAATAGTTACCAACCTGGTATCTCTATCACAATTGATAACTCAACAATCAACCCCACCCTACAAGCTCGCTGCCTTTGTGTCATCCCTGATGCTGAACTGTTGTTACGCACACCAGTGCTAACAGGAGTATACCGGTGTATGAACAGAGAGGGATGCGAAGCAAACGAACTCACAGACAGTATAACACAACATACACAGGAGGTGATGGAATAACTAATAAACACAAAGTGAACGGGGAAGCCCAAAGGCTCAGGAATTGGGTGTCTCCCTAGTGTCAGGAATGCTCAGATGGAATAGAGCGGACAATGAAGCAAGATGTAGTGATTTAACATGTGGAGCACCCGAAATGATGTTGCTAAGAGCAACAGAAAAAAACCCCAAAGGGTTACCAATGGGTGTGGGAATAAACTCCTTGGTCAGAGATAGAAATATAGACACAAGGAGAGTATCCACAATCCTAACCCCCACTTGCAGGGCACAGGTTCAGCTTACTGCCACTAAACTGACACCTGGACGCCCTGCACAGTGAGGGAGGATTAAGCAAGCAGGTCTAAGAGTACAGCCGCAAACCTGCTGGGTTCACAGAATAGCAAAAGAACCCCAGCAGGTTAAACAACTGACTCCAGTCTTACTGCTAGGTCCGGATTGGCAGAATGAAGTACCGAATCCCAAGGCCTATTCGCAGTAAGCAACAAGTAAATACAAAGTCACACAGTACTAGCTAACTCTCTGGAACTGACTAACAAACAAAGATTCAGCAGCATTTGCCTAGCCTGAGAGGATGGTTTATATAGCAGGTGCTGTCCACGCCCCACTCAGACCTCACAGACTGTGAGCACAAAACCAGCGCCGGATTCCCTGCCGTGCACAGAGCCTGTAACCACTACACAGTAAAAACCCGGACCGGAGTATAAGCTGCGCTCAGGTTACTTCGCTAACACTTGCCTCCCGGTTGCCATGGCGACGTGGCAGCACAGAACAGGAGATCCTAACAGTACCTCCCCTCTGACGAGGGGTCAAAGAACCCCTACCACCGGGTTTATCGGGGAACTGCGAGAAGAAAGAGCGTATCAGTCTGGGGGCATGAAGATCACAACTGCGCACCCACGACCGCTCCTCCGGGCCATACCCCTTCCAGTGCACCAAAAATGACAGCCGACCCCGAACCATCTTGGAGTCAAGAACCCTTTCAAACACAAACTCCCTCTGACCCCGTATCAGAAGAGGAGAAGGTCTTCCACTGGAAGAAGGATTACTAACCGCCAGTTTTAAAAGGGAACAATGAAATGTTTTATTGATACCCAATGAACGGGGCAGATCTAACTGAAATGCCACCGGATTGATAACCCTGGTGATCTTATAAGGGCCGATGAACCGGGGGCCTAACTTATGAGATGGCTGTCTCAACTTCAAATTCTTGGTGGACAACCAGACGAAGTCTCCTAATTTGAAGCTGCAGGGTCTTCTCCGCTTATCAAAAACCGTTTTGGTCACTAATGACACAGACACAAGGGCTTTCTTAACTTTCCTCCAAATACCCCTAAGGGCCGAAACCACAGAGGAACCACCAGGCATGGAATCCAGGGGGTCAAAAGAATTGGCCTTAGGATGATGCCCATACACACAAAGGAAGGGAGAGATCCCTCTAGCAGAGTGAGCCGTGTTGTTATAGGCAAACTCCGCCATGGACAGATGAGCAACCCAGTCAGTATGACACTTGGAGACATAACACCTGAGGAACTGCTCCAAGGACTGGTTCACTCTCTCAGTCTGCCCATTAGACTGTGGATGGTAGCCTGACGACAAGCTCACAGAAATCTGGAGATCAGAACAAAATGCCCTCCAGAATTTGTCCACAAACTGGGGTCCACGGTCAGAGACCACATCAAGTGGCAACCCGTGGAGGCGCACAACATGCTGCATAAATAACTCAGACAGGCGTCTGGCCGATGGCAACCCAACCAGTGGAACGAAATGTGCCATCTTCGAAAACCTGTCAACGACAACCCAAATGGCTGTCATTCCCGAGGATTTGAGCAAGTCCACCACAAAATCCATGGAAATGTGGGTCCATGGCTTAGATGGAATAGAGAGTGGATGTAATGGGCCGACAGGAACCCCTCTAGGAGTTTTATTTCGGGCACAAACGTCACATGCCCGAACCCACTGATCTACATCCCTAGCCACCGAGGGCCACCACACCGCCCTAGACAGCAACTCCCGAGTACTGGCAATACCCGGATGCCCTGCCGACCTGTTGGCATGGAATTCCAGGAACACTCGCTGTCTTAACCTAGGAGGCACAAACAAGAGACCTACCGGAAGGTCTGGAGGAGCCTGCTCCTGTGCTCT
The DNA here is from genome assembly GCF_028390025.1 of Pseudophryne corroboree. Classification (NCBI taxonomy): domain Eukaryota; kingdom Metazoa; phylum Chordata; class Amphibia; order Anura; family Myobatrachidae; genus Pseudophryne; species Pseudophryne corroboree. Next base: position 638,267,158 of record NC_086448.1, read on the forward strand.
AAGGACTAATGACAAGAGGTCCTGGGTAATGCCCACTTTAATACATGATGGGGACACAATGGGCAATGGCTCCTCGGTGGTCTCTTGGACTGGAGCAAAACTCTGCGAGAGCGCATCAGCCTTGATGTTTTTTGACCCAAGGCGATATGTTATCAAAAAATTAAAGCGAGCAAAAAACAAAGCCCATCGTGCCTGCCTGGCATTGAGCCGCTTCGCTGACTCTAAATATGCCAGATTCTTATGGTCGGTGAGAATTGAGACCACAAACTTAGCCCCCTCAAGCCAGTGTCTCCACTCCCCGAGTGCATCCTTTATAGCCAACAATTCCCGGTTACCCACATCATAATTCATCTCGGCAGACGAAAATTTACGGGAAAAGTAAGCACAGGGATGAAGGCGATTATCAGACACCCCCATCTGAGAGAGCACTGCCCCAATACCTATCTCAGAGGCATCCACTTCTACCACAAAAGGACGCTCTGGATCTGGGTGTCGCAGCACCTTGGCCGAGACAAATGCCTTTTTGAGACGGGCAAAGGCCGCTTTGGCCTCACAAGACCAGTGAGCAACATCCGCCCCTTTCTTAGTGAGTGCCACCAAGGGGGCCACTATAGACGAAAATCCAGCGATAAACCGTCTATAAAAATTTGCAAAGCCCAGAAAACGCTGAAGCGCCTTCAAACTAGTGGGCTGCACCCAATCCAGGACTGCCTGTACCTTAGAACCCTCCATTTGGAAACCTTCTGAGGAGATAATATACCTAGAAATGCGATTTGCTGGACTTCAAATTCGCACTTCTCCAGCTTCGCCCCAAGCTGGTGGTCTCTGAGTTTCTGGAGGACTAAGCGTACATGCTTCCGATGTTCCTCCAGGGAATGGGAGAAGATTAGGATGTCATCTAGATAAACAACTAAGAATCTATCCAAATATTCCCTGAGCACATCGTTCATGAATTCCTGGAAGACTGCCGGGGCATTAGAGAGCCCAAAAGGCATCACCAAATATTCATAATGCCCTGAGTGGGTATTAAAGGCAGTCTTCCATTCATCCCCCTCTCTTATTCAGATTAGATTGTAAGCACCGCGTAGGTCAATCTTAGAAAAAATGGTGGCAGTACGAAGCTGGTCAAACAAAACTGAAATGAGAGGCAGTGGGTACGAGTTTTTAATCGTGATACGGTTCAATTTCCTGAAGTCGATGCAGGGTCGCAACGAACCGTCCTTTTTACCCACGAAGAAGAACCCCGACCCAACTGTGGACTGTGAGGGTCTGATAAATCCCTTAGCCAAGTTCTCCTGAATGTACTCTGCCATAGCCTGAGTCTCAGGACGTGACAGGGAGTACAACCTGCTCTTGGGAAGCTTAGCATCCGGCAACAAATCAATGGCACAGTCATAGGGGGGATGGGGAGGTAGTACCTCCGCAACTTTTTTGGAGAACACATCCGCAAAATCTGCATAACATCCTGGCAATCCTGGCAAACTTAGCTGCGAGAGCCTGACTGGAAGGCTCAAGCAACTCCTGAAACAATCACTACCCCAACTAAGAATCTCCCCAGAGACCCAGTCAAATTGAGGGTTATGGGCCCTTAACCAGGGTAACCCCAAAACCAATGGGGCAAAAGAACAGACAGTCACATAGAAAGACAATTTTTCAGAGTGTGTGGCTCCAATAAACAAAGGAATTAGGCTGGTGCAGGAGGTAATTTTACCCTGGGCAATGGTTCCCCGTTTAACCCACAGATCTCAATCTCTGATGCCAAAGGTACTGAGGGAACAGAGTGTTCCAGGGCCAATTGACGGTCCATGAAAACCCCATCGGCCCCACTGTCAACAAAGGCCTCAGTCTTGACAGTTTGACCGAGGATCTCCAAAGTCACCGGAATGAGAAAAGTCTTTTTGGGAAATTCTAACTTCTGGCCTGACAGGATATTTCCCATAACCCTCAGGCCCTGAAGTTTTCCGGCTTTTCTGGGCATGATACTACAACATGACCTTTATTCCCACAGTACAAACACAAACCCTGCTGTCTCCTCCGCGTCTTCTCACGCGAGGAGAGGCGGGTAGCCCCAATCTGCATAGGCTCCTCGGAATATTCCTCAGAGTCTGAGGTTCCCTTGGGAAAAAAGGAAACTGCGGTCTCCCTTTCAAGCCTACGCTCTCTCAGCCATCTATCCACCCGGATGGATAACTGCATGAGCTGATCTAAGCTATCAGGCGAGGGATATTGTACCAGTTGGTCCTTTATCTGGTAAGAAAGGCCCCTTCGGTACTGGTTTCTCAGGGCTGGGTCATTCCACTGGGTATCATGAGCCAACCTCCGAAACTCCGTACTATAAACCTCAGCTGGCCGTTGCCCTTGCTTAAGGACCGTAATCTGAGCCTCGGCTGAAGCCATCTTGTCAGGGTCATCATACAAACTGCCCAGTGCCGTAAAAAAAAGCATCAACACTTTTAAGCGACGGACATTCAGGCTGCAACCCATATGCCCAGACCTGTGGGTCTCCTTGAAGCAAGGAAATCACCATGCCCGCTGAATCTCCGACCCAGAAGACTGGGGCCTAAGCCTGAAATATAGCTTACAGCTCTCCTTGAAACAAAAGAACTGCGAGCGATCTCCAGAAAAACGATCCGGGAGATTTACTTTCGGCTCCTTAACCCCTAAACTTGCCGCTGCTGCTGCGGGAGCTCCGCTAGCGGCCTGCAGGGTGTTAATTTTAATGGACATCTCATTAAATTGTCGAGTCAGGACCTGCACCTGATCGACCACCTGTTGCAAAGTATTTTGAGGGGTATGCTCCATATTCCCACAAAATTTCAACAGGAGTAAGGCTGCTGAATATGTTACGCACACCAGTGCTAACAGGAGTATACAGGTGTATGAACAGAGAGGGATGCGAAGCAAACGAACTCACAGACAGTATAACACAACATACACAGGAGGTGATGGAATAACTAATAAACACAAAGTGAACGGGGAAGCCCAAAGGCTCAGGAATTGGGTGTCTCCCTAGTGTCAGGAATGCTCAGATGGAATAGAGCGGACAATGAAGCAAGATGTAGTGATTTAACATGTGGAGCACCCGAAATGATGTTGCTAAGAGCAACAGAAAAAACCCCAAAGGGTTACCAACGGGTGTTGGAATAAACTCCTTGGTCAGAGATAGAAATATAGACACAAGGAGAGTATCCACAATCCTAACCCCCACTTGCAGGGCACAGGTTCAGCTTACTGCCACTAAACTGGACGCCCTGCACAGTGAGGGAGGATTAAGCAAGCAGGTCTGAGAGTACAGCCGCAAACCTGCTGGGTTCACAGAATAGCAAAAGAACCCCAGCAGGTTAAACAGCTGACTCCAGTCTTACTGCTAGGTCCGGATTGGCAGAATGAAGTACCGAATCCCAAGGCCTATTCGCAGTAAGCAACAAGTAAATACAAAGTCACACAGTACTAGCTAACTCTCTGGAACTGACTAACAAACAAAGATTCAGCAGCATTTGCCTAGCCTGAGAGGATGGTTTATATAGCAGGTGCTGTCCACGCCCCACTCAGACCTCACAGACTGTGAGCACAAAACCAGCACCGGATTCCCTGCCGTGCACAGAGCCTGTAACCACTACACAGTAAAAACCCGGACCGGAGTATAAGCTGCGCTCAGGTTACTTCGCTAACACTTGCCTCCCGGTTGCCATGGCGACGTGGCAGCACAGAACAGGAGATCCTAACAACTGTTCTTTGTTCCCCACATTCAATCTGTATCAAAATCATGTTACATACATCTAAGAAACATATCCAAAATACAACCATATCTTACACAATACACTGCAAACCTCTAATCCATGCACTCATGATCTCCCACATTGATTATTGCAATAGTCTCTTTACTGGTCTTCCCAAACATAGGTTCTCAGCACTACAAACCATTTTGTATGCAGCTGCGAGCCTGATCTTCCTACTGTATCTAGACTTTCATCGTCTGTGGATCCAATCTGTCAGTCCCTCCATTGGTTACCGGTATTGTATCGTATTCAATATAAAATACTTTTTCTTACATACAAGGCTATAAACCAAACTGCATCAACATACATCTCTTTGCTCATCTCAAAATATCTCTCAACCTGATCCTCTCTGCTCTACACAAGATCTGCATCTCTCATTAACATGCATTTCTCACTCCCACTCCAAATTACAGGACATTTTCCGGACTGTACCCACTCTGTGGAATTGCCTCCCATGCACAATAAGTCTCTAGTCTAGTCTCCAAACCTTCAAGTGTTCCCTGCAAACTCACCTCTTCAGTTATGCTTATCAAATTCCAGACCCACCACTTAACTGTCAATGTCTCCATATCTGATTACATCCTCTCTGTATAGTCCACACATAACCTCATATATTTTGTCTGTCTTCACTTTCACATCCTTCTGACCCTTGGACAACATTGCTTTGTGACCATATCATACAACCCATTAAGAACCTGTGCAATCTGGCCAGACCATTATGCAATAGGTAGCACCTATCCTTGTGTATCAATGCCTATTTCCCTATAGATTGGAAGCTTGTGAGCAGGGCCTTCCTACCTCTATGTCTGTCTCTTTTTACCCAGTTTTGTTCTATTACTGTTGTTCCAATTGTAAAGAGCAACGGAATATGCTGCGCTGTATAAGAAACTGTTAATAAATAAATAAATATGTTGCTTTTGAAGCACTTTGGACTTAATCCCATTTCCATTGTTTAATTAACAAAGTACTAATCTTCAGTTTACAAGAACATAAATCTTATTTATACGTAATAATTTGCTCAGTTGAAAATAGATTAATAGCTAACAAATGGCAAAAGTGTATTAAGCAGTAAGCCATAGCGACAATAAGCAATTAGCTTTAATCGATCAAATGTAAGTTAGACAAAGAACGCAAATTAGTTTGTTAGGAGCTATAGGTAATTCAGATTTACCCTTTAGTAGTAAAAAATCCTCTCTGTCTTACTCTCTACCACTACATTAGTTTTTTATTTAAATTATTATGTATTCCCTGGAGTTTCTCAACTTTTTTTCTCTTCAGCTGTCCAGACAGACTACTATTTGATCCTTTGAGAGGTGGGAGCTTTATGTTTCCACTCAGGGAAAGGGATATAACGAATAGTCAAACATTAAAACTGCCCCTACATACTGTAAATAGATCCAGTTTATTTTGTCCATTTATATTATATACTGTATATCCAGTTATTTTCAAGGCCACCAATAGGGAAGGATGGAATGATGGAGGGAAGGAGGGGGGGGGGGGCAGGTTGGTTGGGTGCACACTCTGAGATAGCAGATTTATCCTACAGTAGGATTTACCAGGATTTTTCTGGGCAGGGTTACTAAGGTGTGGTTTGCAAACCCACCACGCATCAGGTAAAGTTTTCCGTTCCAAAGACTTTCTTTCCTGCTGTTTGGAGGCATTCAGACAAACCGGATATTAAAACATTTGGTTTACTAACTATTTTCTGTAGGAGCCCAGCCTACTCATAATTGGTCTTGATCCTCTGGGAGGGGGAGTGCCTAGAGAATACAGGCTAACTAACTAACACTTGGACCCTCATAGTATACCTGGAGCCACTATACATTTACAATTATTATTTTTAAAGGAGACACTATTCATTTATTATTTATCAGAAGGGGACAATATTATTTTTTAGTAATCTGAAGAGGACACTATTAATGTATTATTTTAGAAAGGGAAATACTTACATTTATTTTATTCGGAAAAGTATATTACTATTTTTTTGTTTTCACAAAAATGGCAATACTATTAATTTAAGGAGCAAAACTTGTAGTGCACATAGGTGGCAATGCAAGTGATAGTATGCAATGGCACCCTTGTACATGCTGGCACTTGCAGTTCTACAGGCACGGGCATTTAAAAAAGGCATTGTCTGCTAATTCATACTGACACTTTTAGTGGTTGCACTATATTTTCATACTTTAACATCCAAGTGGCTAGTTTGTGTCAGCATCCGCTCTGTTCAGATCCATTATGTTTTGTCTGTGGGAACAGGGGCTAGGACCAATTGGCTTTTAAGTGATTATACTTGAAGCACTTATGAAGCTAATTGCTGTAGTTGACTGTAGGACTGAGGCAAGGCAGATAACCTGTCTTGAATTGGTGATCAGTTGGAACCGCATTACTGCTGGAACTTGATGACAGCAGGAACTTGATTACAGGCAGGAACCGGATTATGGTCAGTAATTTGATGACGGCAGGAACCAGACAGATTGCTGGAACAGCGGAGGACTGAACCGGACTTCACCAGGTAACTGGATTAGCTGAGAACCAGGATTGAACCGGATAACAGAAAAAGCTGGGAACTGGGGTTGATCAGGATAAATGGATTAGCTAAAAACCAGGATTGAACTGAATAACTGGTATGGCTGTGAGCTAAGAATACAGTTTAGATCAGGGGTGGGGAACCTTTGGCCCTCCATCTGTTGTTGAACTACACATTCCAGCATGCCCTGCTAGAGCTTTGCTATTTGGCCATGCTAAAACTATTGCAAGGCATGCTGGGATGTATAGTTCAACAACAGCTGGAGGGCCAAAGGTTCCCCATCCCTGGCTTAAGGTCCATACACATTAGACGATGTTGCTCTGTGCGCTACGTCGTCTAATGTTTCCCCTCCCGGGCCGGCCGGTTGTGCACACTGAGCGATATGACTGCTCATATCGCTCAGTGACGTCATGCCTCCGCCAGTCCTGCACGCAGGTCATGGACAACAGTCCAGATCCTGCATGCATGCACTGCCAACAGAGACGATCGTTGACGACCCGCGGGGCTGCACATCGGTCGTCGCTGGTGGCATACACACTTACCGATAAAATGAGCGACGTCACTCAGGGAGGGGGAAAATGAGCGACGTCGCTCATTTTATCGGCAAGTGTGTATGGGCCCTTAGATGGTAACTGCACTAGTATGTACTTAATGCAGGGTGTAGCGCTGAGAAACTCAGGTGCTACAGGTCAGTGAAATCTGTGTTAGACTTTACTGTGGCTGAATATAACTGAGCCTGAAAAGGACTGGATAAGTCACAGGATACTGGTAGCTGGAGTTGGTGCAGCAGTATGGCTGGAATTGAAGTAATGTGCATGTAGAAGCATAAACTCACTGGCTGGTGATTCAGAGGTTAATTCCATGACAGGAATACAGGATCTCTGTAATAAACTGGGGTTGCACTGCAGGAGCCCTTGCTATTTGATCTGTGATAGCGCGGTGCAATCAGGAATCTTCAAGCTGCAAGCTCAGAGGAATACACATGTGGGTACTCAGCCAAGAAGGAGGCTCAGTAATTAGTTACACTGACTCTTGTTCAAACTGTAGATGCTGCAGCTTGGAAACTCACTAAGGTCAGCAGATTACTGGAGGATGAGGACAATGGCAGGAGTCTGTGTAGAAATACTCAAGCAGGTATCTGTGGAAATAGAAGACCGTAGTCTCAGGGGTGTAGCGAGGGTGGCTCCGGTGGATCGCAAGCTCCAGATGCCAGAATAGTTAGAGGGCGCACCACAGAGCAGGAGGAGGAGGAACAGAGGATGCGCACACTGACTCGTACTCTGATACTAGGTAGTGAACAGGACAGGCAGAGGCAACAGCAAGAGCCACTGCCAGCCAGCACATGTTGGAGCTCTCCCTGCCCCTCAAGCTGCTGTAGAGCAGCTATTTCTGCCCCTCAGGCAATTCTGGGACATTATTTTCATTGAGAAATTAGGAGATTATCAGATCTGGGGAGGGGGTCAGTTTTGGGGCATTATTTTCAATGACAAACTGGAGGGATTATCAGGTCTGTGGAAGGTCACATTTGAGGCATTATTTTCATTAAGGGATTGGGGGGTTGTGAGGTCAGGTCAGTCGAGGCATACATAGTGTTTTTAATTTATTTGAATTAAAAAAGTAAATAATTGGCTACAGCTACATCCATAGTGGCTCTACTGTGGAGTAACGTGTATGAGGGGCTCTACCATGGCATAACACAGAGGTTCCCAAACTGTGTGCCGTGGCTCCCTGGGGTGCCTCAGGACACTTGCAGGGGTGCCCTGGGTTGGTGGTCCAGGACCAATTCAAATTATTCATGGTCAATATAATAGGCAAAACCAGTACTGGTGGCTGCCAGTCATAAAATATGTGGCCAAACAGAAGCAAATCTTATCCCTCACCACACAACTGACCCTAAGGATGACATATAAACGCGATCTACTTAATGTAATATTTCTTTCTGAATTTCTCAATAAGAAATTTTTGGCCTAGGGGTGCCGTGAAAAAAATTCTGATATTCTAGGGCGCCGTGATTCAAAAAAGTTTGGAAACCACTGGCATAACATGTATAAGGGGCTTTACCATGGTGTAACGTATATATAAGGGGCTCTACTGTGGCATGTGACATAATGTGTTTAAGCAGCTCTACTGTGTGGCGTTATGTGTTTAAGCAGCTCTACTGTGTGGCGTAACATGTATAAACGGCTTTACTGTGGTGTAATGTGTATAATCAGCTCTACTCTTTGGTGTAACGTATATAAACGGCTCTACTGTGTGGCATAACATGTATAAGCGGATCTACTGTGGCATAACATGTATAAGCTGCTCTAGTGTATGGTGCAACGTAAATAACGGACACTACTGTGCGGTGTAATGTGAATTGGTACTATTATGTGTCCCTGCCCCAATATTTTAGTTGACTGTCCATATTTTATACATGGGGACACCCAAAGGAACCTTTTGCAATGAGCTCTACAAGGTCTAGAACTGACCCTATCACCAATTTAAATATTGTTTCTTTTCAAATCTAACATGCCATCACATGTTGGCCAGGTCCCCAATTCAGTCAGGGGAGAGGGGCGCCAAAACATACCCTTGTTCCGGGCACCATGGCACCTAGCTACACCTCTGCATAGTCTACTACACTCTCGAGCAAGAATAGCTTGCTCTAACCAGGAGCTTGGAAAGCATGATATCTCACAGGAATGAAACTAGTTGCTCTGACATAGGCTGGTGTCAGCCAAGTCTGCACAAAGTAATCGTAGGCAGTGGCAGTTTCAGGCGGGAGGGGGTCCATCATTTCTGGCACTGTTTTTTCACATAGAGCAGCTGCAGTAGCCAGTGGCCATACAAAACAGGAGAACTCAGAGGTGGTCTGGCCGGAATATAGGAGGGGAATCTCTCCCATTCTATTCCCTTCCTTCACATTACCTCCCCTAGTGACCAGCCCCAGTGCGAAAACTAGGGGAGAGACTGAGGAGCCTGGTTTGCCTTCCTAGATCACCCTACAGTGGAAGACCCTATTGCTATGGATAGCTTGTACAAGGATGGCGGTCTGGGTATAAAATCAGTTCACTCACAACCAGGGCTGTCTTAATAGCAGTGTAGGCCCCTGGGCAAAGCAATGCACTGGTGCCCCTACCTATCCTCCAGTGGTAGGGGTGGGGGGTGTTATCAGCAGCAGCTTTGATGTCCTGCGGGCGGTAGGGGTTGTTCTATCTTCTACTCAGCATGTAGGACCTGGAGCAGTAATTTCTGCTAATTACTCCTTTACTGTACAGATGGTGGGAGATGGGGCAGGAGGGTGAACACTAAACTGTAGAAGGGGGCATTGGGCTGAATGAAGGGGGCCCAGTACATGACTTACAGGGTGTTAGGGAGTGTTTAATACATAGGGGAGGCGTGGATAGCGAAGTTGGCTTAATATTCATTATTTTCCAGTGGGAGGGCAGTTTGCTTAACTGCAGATATCTCCAGTTACCGGAAATAGATTTCTTAGCTTTCAATGGGGGTAAAACACTAGAGAGTCCCACCTTTCAGGAGTTACTGGGGACTTGGGGATCAGAGTTCAGGAGTCAGAACAGTCCACCGATGAATATATAAAACTGCAAACCAGGCGTGTGAAGCTGTAGCAGGGACCAGCTGCTGGAAGGCTGGTATTTGTGGTTGTGGGCATAGTAGAGAAAAGCTGCCAGTGAGAGTCCCAGCTTTTGGAATATATCCTCAGTAAAACTCTAAGTCAGACAGAACCCAAGATATCTGGCTGGGAAGAGCAATTAACAGGCTCAGATGGGGACCACTGCTTAGAAGTCGGATATCTCAGGTTCCCCAGGGCCGATTTTCAAAAATATGGTATCCCTGGAAAGAAGGGACCCTCAGCTATCAGCATGTGGCCCTTGGGCAAGTGCCCATTGAGCCCATATGAAAAGACAGCCCTGCTCACAACATGCTCTAGATCTCTCTCCCTCTCTCTATGTCTCTCTCTCTTACTCTCGTTCTCTCTTGTTCTGTCTCCCTCTGTCTCTTAGCCTTCTGTGAGGCTAAAAGTCCAAAGACCTGAACCGTGCCTAAATGTATGGAGACCTATCCTATCTTACAACCTAGGGGTGGACCACTTGAAGCTCCTAAACAGAAGATGTGAGACAATGCATCTGCATTGGCCAATTGTGCCCCGGACCTAGATTCCACAGTAAACGTAAAGTTTTGCAAGGCCAAAAACTACCTTGTAACTCTGGCATTTTGCCCTTTATATATAGACATCCACTTTATTGGAGTATGATCCATCAATCATTTAAACCATATGCCCGAAAGGTAATACCTTAAGGTGTCTAATGCCCACTTAATGGCCAAGGCACATAACCCTACTTCTGAGGCATTATCTAAACCACAAATTCTTTAGAAAAGACGGGAGTTATCAACATTGGTTGTGTACATAATGACACTTTTAATGCCTGAAATACATTTTCTGCCTCAGGGTTTCAATTCACCAAGTTCGATTGGTTACTATTGGTACAGTCTCATAAAGGAACTGCAGTGGTGGTAAAATTAGGAAAAAACTATTGGTAATACCCAAAAAGACTCTCACTTGTTTTAAATTTACTGGACGGGGCCAGGTTTGGAAAGACTCAATTTTATTCAGTTGGGGCTTAATCAGGATCCTATGTACGGTAAACTCCAAGTAATTGACCTATTCCATTGCTAAGAAGAATTTCTGTGTGTTGGCTGTTAGCCCTGTTGCTTTGATTGAGTCCAACACTGCTTGTACTCTCACTAAGTGAGACTCCCAGTCTGGGCTGTGGATTACCACATCATCCAAATAGGCAGCTGCATACTGCCTGTGAGACTTCAAAATGCTCTCTGTTGCATGTTGGAAGGTTGCTGGGGCCCCATGCAACCCAAAAGACAACATCCGATACTGAAACAGCCCTTCTGGAACAGAGAAAGCTGTTTTTTCTTTTGACTTGTTGGTTAATAGGATCTGCCAGTAACCTTTTGTCAGGTCCAGTTTGGTGAGATATCTGGCTGTTCCTAGCCTTTCTATCAACTCATCCTCATGGGATGTGGTTATCCTATCTGCACTCAGGATCTCAGCAGTCAGCATGCCAACGCCATAATCCGGAATGCTAGAAATGCTGCCACACAAAATGCCGACACACAGGCTCTATTCCCACTCGTGGGTGTCCATGACACCCATAGAGTGAAAATAGATCCTTTGGCATGAGCAGCAAGCCCCTGAGCCCGCTATGTTGTGCTCGCCGCCCCACCAGCATTCTGCTGCCAGGATCCCAGGGTCGGTATGCTGACCGACTGGATTTCAGCAGCCGGTAATGCATATCCAACACATCCAAACGGGCATGGGGTTTGCATCAAACTTGGAAACTGCATTTAACTTAGGAAAATCTTTGCAGAAGCATAGGCTGCCATCTGGACCATTCACTGTTAGACTCTTTGATGACACCAAGTTCTGGCATATTCTTAGTCTCTTTAGTGACAGCCTCTAACTGTGCTTCAGGAATTCAATATGGCTTTATGTTGGCCTTGACCCCTGGTTCTGCTTTATGATAGCCATTCGGCTGGGCAGCACTGATTACACATCCCTGTTCCTAATAAAGAATTTTGTAGACTAATTTTTTGAGTAGCTGACAGTGTCTCTGACACCTTTACTTCAGAAATAGTGGGGACTGAAGTTACTGGTGGGCGAAGTTCAGCTGACAGGTCTACCCTATCCTTCCAGGGTTTAATTAAGTTAACATGATAAATATGTTCAGGCTTTCTCTTGCCTGGTTGGTATACTTAATAGTTGACCTCATTCACTTTCTCCTTGATCTCAAATGGACCATGGCATTTAGCCAAAAAATGTGCTTTCCACTGTGGGTATCAAAACAAGAACTCTATTTCCAGGGGCAAATATACATAAATGGGCTTTCCAATGATATACTCTCTGTTGAGCTCGCTAGGTCTACTCCATATTGTTTCTTGACAATGGGCACCAAGGCCACAATCCTGTCCTACATCTGAAATACATGTTTAATTACACATTTATAGTGTGTGAGTTGCCCATGTCTCTTTAGCAACATCTAGCAACCCTCTGGGATGTCGCCCATACAACAGATCAAAAGGAGAGAATTCCATAGAAGACTGAGGTACTTCTCTAGTAGCCAACATCAAATATTGCCATAAGTAATCTTAGTTTTTACCATCCTTATCAACAATCTTTTTCAGCATATTTTTTAAGGTTTAGTTGAACAGCTCTTCAAACCCATCCATTTGGTGGTGATAAACTGAGGTTCTCAAGTGAGTAACTCTAAACAATTTGCATAGTCCCATCATAATTCTAGACATAAAAGGGGTAGATTGGTCAGTCAAAATTTTCTGGGGTATTCCCACCCTACAGAAGTCTTGCACCAGCACTCTAGCTATAGTCTAGGTTGACATATTTTAAAAATGGATTGCCTCAGAATATCAGTTAGCATAATCCACTATTATGACAATACACCAATGACCCTGAGCAGACTTTAACAAGGGTCTAACCACATCCATGGCTATCCTGTCAATTGGGACCTCAATAACAGGCATGGGCACTAGGTGGCTTTAAAAAATGGAATGGAGTCTGGGAGCATGATACTGGCACTCAGGGCAGGAAGAACAATACTCAGATACATCTTTACACGGGAGGCACTCAATATGCCAGTTTTCGGGATTCCAGCGCTCAGCATACTGATGCTGGGATCCCAACAGCCGGAATACCGAAAACTATTCTCCCTCTTGGGGTGTGCACTACACCCCGGAGGGAGAATAAACAGCATGGCGTGCATAGCGCGCCACCGTGCCCACAGCATGACGACTGCAGCAAGCCCACAAGGGGCTCTTATGTGCTCATCCCGCTACTGGCATGCCGGCAATCGGGATCCCGGTGCCGGTATGCTGGGCGCCGGGATCCCAAGCGTCGGTATAACATAGTAGACCCCTTTACACACCCCAGGCCAAAAGAACTGCTGCAACATCCTCTCAACATCCTGTCTTTTCAGCCCCTAAGTTTCCTTTTGTGACCCTGAGCTACTGTAGGTTCCACATGGTTCTCCTATACAGCTAGGGAACCATGAGCTGTTCTACCACGTCCTCACATCTTTTCATCACTTGATACAAGAGCTCACTGCGGAGGGACATGTGTGGGTACATAAGCCTTTTATCAGGATCTACTGGTTCCCCATTGATAACTTTCACATTTTCTGTGGCTCCTATGAAGGTGGGATCCCTTAACTGTTCTGATGCAAACAGATCCCTTCTCACTTCAAGATGAGGCATACTTTCACCACTGTCTACATCCTCTTCTTCCCCTGGAAAAGGAACATCATTTTGTTTCTAGGTGGTCATTCCGAGTTGATCGCTAGCTGCATTCATTCGCTGTGCAGCGATGAGGCAAAAAAAATCACTTCTGCGCATGTGTATGCGGCACAATGCGCACGTGCAACGTACTATTACAACGAATGATGTAGTTTCACACAGGGTCTAGCGAAGCTTTTCAGTCGCACTGCTGGCCACAGAGTGATTGACATGAAGTGGGCATTTCTGGGTGTCAACTGACTGTTTTCAGGGAGTGTTCGAAAAAACGCAGGCATGCCAGGAAAAATGCAGGCGTGGCTGGGCGAATGCAGTGCGTGTTTGTGACGTCAAAACAGGAACTGAACAGTCTGAAGTGATCGCAAGCCCTGCGTAGGTTTTGAGCTACTCTAAAACTGCACAAAAAAACTTTGTAGCCGCTCTGCGATCCTTTCGTTCGCACTTCTGCTAAGCTAAAGTACACCCCCGGCATAGCGTTTGCACGGCTGCTAAAAACAGCTAGCGAGCGATCAACTCGGAATGACCACCCTAATTGTCTACTACTTCCCCAGCCATATTAGCTAAAGAGCATGAATCTGAGGGTTTCAAGGTGACACCTGCTGCCAGCATATGACCAGTATGGCTCTATACCATTCACACCTGTGATCATACAGGAGTCCCATAATTTTCAAAAATGGGGAAAATCTCTCCCTGTTATAGCACCATGTACTAAGGAAGGATCCACTCCCACATTAACAATAGCTGAAAAATAAAAAGTCACAATAATCACTTCTACAGTGTTATAATGGTAGGTGTTAATATGTATGCAAGTTATACCAACAGTTGTTTGCTGGAACTTTAAAGCATTTTCCCACCCATCTTTCACAAGGTTAATTAGACTTCCCAAGTCTAACAATGCCTCCACGTGGTTACCTTCCATAAAATTTTCACTTTGGTTTTTCCAGCTCAGCCGAGGGTGCAACAGCACATGCTAATTGCTAACCTGGCAAAGTAAGACATTCTGCAACATTCAAAGACAGCATCACATTATATGGCTTCTTGAACAACTGGGCAATTTACAATAACATGTCCTGGAATTACCACACCTAAATTATTTGATCACATGACTGTCAAGTCCTTTATGTGGCTCAGACCTTTTTGGCCCCACTTTGGACTGAGTGCTTACAGTCTCTTCATTTTTGAGTTCTCATTACCACCAGGACCCTTTTCTACAGGACAGTCTTACCAGGATTCACGGCAGTGCAATGGGGTGGATCTAGGGGTCACTGCAGTATAACCAGTAGTTCTTCTGCCGCCAGATACCTTTTCACCATCTACACTAGCTGGTCAGATGTCTTAGGATCCCCATGGCTCACCCACTTGTGTAAAGTCATGGGCAGGGACCTTAAAAAATGGTCCATATTCAATTCTTTCCACTATCTGGTGGTAACCATTTTTTGGTCAGGTGAATGAGGTTGTGCATTTGTGAGTGGGGAAACATGTCCATGAAGTACTCTTTGCACTCAGACTGTCAGTGTAACTCCCAGGAGTATCAGAATTTCATTTTTCACTCTTTCATTGTCCAAAGCCTATGCAGTGCTTGAGGATACATCCATCAACCACAAGTCCATGTACTCTAAGCCATATGGTAGCATTTCCTAGGTACTCACTGAGGCACCACATGGCCAATCATGTACTGAGACTGTTATCAATATCAAGCTGAAAATGACAAATACTATTACACTGAATGAACCCCGGATTCGAACCAGTGACCCTACAATCACCATCTGCACTGTGGGTGGGATGCTACGGAGCCTGCCCATGTTTATTCATAGCAGAGAGACTTTTCTCAGTGTATATTATGTGTATTTAGAATTGATGTTGAACTTTAACAAAATCAGTAATAATAATAATAATAATAATAATAATAAACAGTGCAACATCCAACTGAGGATACAACCATCATACAACCATCATCCACAAGCCCATGTACTCTGAGCCATATGGAAGCATTTCCAAGGTACTCACTGAGGCACCACATGGCCAAACATGTACTGAGACTGTTATCATTATCAGGCCTAAAATGATAAATACTATAACACTGGACGAACCCGGGATTCAAACCATTGACCCTGCAATCACCATCTGCACTGGGGGCGGGATGCCTAATCAATAAACTATGGAGCCTGCCCAGGTTTTTGCATAGCAGAGAGACTTTTCTCAATGTATATTATGTGTATTTAGAATTGATGTTGAACTTTAACAAAATTAATAATAATAATAATAATAATAATAATAACAAACACAGTGCAACATCCAACTGAGGATACATCCATCATCCACAAGCCCATGTACTCTGAGCCGGGTGTGGTATAAAAGATAGATAGTGTCTAGTTAGACAGTCAATAGATAGACACCATATGTCAGACAGACATTAGGTCACATATTATTAATAGGTGAATATGGTAAACTATGAATATTACTTGTCATCACCCAATCCCAGTTTTATGGTGGGGTCCATCCCAACGAGTAGGGGACAACCCACAGAATACTACCACGACCACATGTTCCCATCTCTCTTCTCCCACAGCACTAATATTTAACTTGAAAAATAGAAGATTCAACACTTTGAATGTACAATAATTAACAATACATATAGAATCATGCCTCAATAACTTTCACATTAAGTGTCTTTCATGGAATGTTGGGGGACTTAACTCTCGCATTAAGCATCAAAGACTTTTATCTCACCTTAAGAGATTTAACCCGGACATTATATTTCTGCCATAGACCCACTGGAGGGCGGGTGATGGCTCATCCCTCCGAGCCGGCTGGTTGGGTGATTGCTTTTCGGCCCCATATGTAAATAAAACTAGAGGCATGGCTATCCTTTTTGCGTGACACCTTTCTTACACAATTATGAATAAAATGTTGGATCCTAACGGTCGATATTTATTGATAGATGTTAAGATTGGAGACGCTACATATACACTTCTAAACATATATGCTCCTAATACCCAGTTGTCAGAGTTTTTGAAATGGATGACCTTCTTGTTACAACAAAGGGAGACTTTCCCACTAATAATTGGGGGACTTCAACACGGTGCATGATCCGGCCATAGACAAAACTCCAGCTCCGTCCAATTGGTACTCCTCAATTTGGTCTGCACTTGTGAAATTTATGTTGGGACTCCAAGTGATTGATGTTTGGAGAATTTTCAATCCATCAGATATGACTTATACTTTCCATTCGGGGGTTCACCACACTGTCTCTCGCATAGATTACTTTTTATTAGCAGATAGTTTGATAACAGCGGTGAACTCTGCAAATATTGCTGAAATACTGGTTTCGGACCATGCACCAATTGAATTCTCATTTAGATTGCCAAATTTGGGCCCAACACACCGCACCTGGAAATTTCCCACATATTTATTTCAATCAGAAAAATTCCGGGAATACTTAAAACGCAATTGGTTAGATAATGTAGATAACAACATCGCCCACTGGGATGACCCGGTCTTATTTTGGGAAGCATCAAAGTCTGTGATGCGAGGCTGTATCATTTCGTATGTGTCCGGTCGCAACAAAGTGCAGAAGGATCAATATAAGTTCCTCTCATTAACGCTATAAACCGCGTTTGCAGAGTATGTAGCAGACCCTTCGGAGAAAAAATTTTCTATATATAATCAAGCTAAATCTGTATTAGAAAATGTTTTACTTTCTCAAGCACAGTTGCATCTAGACTTTGCGAAAAATAGATATTATAGGTGGGGTGCTAGAACGGGGCGCTTATTAGCTTCACTAACTAAGGGATACAAATGGAGGAACCATATTGTCTCTATTAAAAGGAATGAGTCCTCCTCATGTCTGACGAAAACATCTGACATATCGAAGGCCTTCCATGACTGTTATTGCAATTTATACTCCGCCAGACCATCGACCCCAGATTCTTTGGAAGCGATAATTAGAGAGGCCAATTTGCCAAGTCTGGAGCCAGAAAAAATAGACCTTTTAGACTCTGATATTACAGATGCTGAAATAAAATCGGCAATTTCTTCCCTACATACCTGTAAAGCACCGCGGCCTGATGGCTTCTCGGGAGAATATTTTAAAATCTTGTCCACGGACATTGTACCAACTTTATTAGAACTTTATTGTTCTATACATAAAAAATGCCCGTCTTATCCTTCTTTCAATAAGGCCTTCACTACCCTAATTCCGAAGCCGGATCGAGACCCTACACTGTTGAGTTCATATCATCCCATTACCTTATTAAATGTGGACTTTAAAATTTTGTCCAAAATTATGTCTACTCGATTACAATCATTCTCTTTTTCTCTTTATTCGTCACATCAACTAGGCTTCCCCCGTGGAAGACAATTAGTTAAGGGTATTCGCACAGCCATTGCATCTTTAGTTGCAGCCAATAATAATCCCAATGTTCCTAACATGCTTTTGAGCCTTGACGCTCAAAAAGCTTTTGATACGGTATCCTGGCCCTTTCTATTTAAAATATTATTGACTCGAAAATTCGGCCCCGATTTTCTAAATCTTATAAAGTTCTTTTATAGTTCTCCTATGACTTTCCTCTTAATCAATGGCACAAGAAGTGATCCTATCACTATGTCCAGAGGCACTCATCAAGGATGCCCCTTATCTCTCCTACTTTTTAATTTATCCCTTGATCCCTTGCTTCGCATAATTGATTCTTGGCCTATTTTAAAAGGTATACATGTTGGTGCTGCTGAAGTGAAAGTTACCGCATTCACGGATGATGTATTAATATATATATCCAATCCCAAACACTCTCTTTAACTGTTATTAGATTTACTGGATAGGGTGGGATCTCTTTGTGGCTTTTTTGTTAATTTAGAAAAATCAAGGGCACTCTATTTGAAACAAGGATTTTATAGACCTTTATGGGTGGCGCAATTGCCTTTGAGTTGGGCGAAGAAGAGGCTCCCGTACTTGGGTGTTCTTCCTAAAAGTATCGCAAATCTAAATGACATCAATATCAAGAAAACGCTTTCCAAAATTGTAGTGGATCTTAGGGAGATGGACCGTTTACAACTTTCTTTTTTGGGCAGAGTGAATATACTTAAAATTATATACTTTCCAAAACTCCTTTACCCGTTTCAAGTTCTCCCTCTTCTGCTTTCTAGACAAGATCTTCTACAGATAACTTCAACCTTTAGGAAATTTATTTGGAATAATAAGCGAGCGAGAATTGGTTTATTTAAATTATGCCAGCCTAAGTCTAATGGGGGAGTTAACTTTCCAGACATCTTGACGTATAGTTATGCTTCCCATATCCGTTATATCAAGGACTGGTTATCTAACGCTCAAACTTATACTGACTCACTTCTCGAACAAAATTTCATTCCTCAAATATCCCTGATAGCTTTTCTACACTTAACCGATGCTGAGATTTCTACAGATTTAACTAACAACCCCCTCTTAATGACTACGAGAAAAGTTTGGTTGTCATTAAGACATAAATATAAATTACATAAACACCTATCTATCCACTTGCCTTTCTTATAAAATCCTAGTTTTCAAAATGGTGAGGCCACCTACCCCTTCACTGAGTGGAAATCACAAGGACTTTGCAGTGTAGGACAGTTAATCAACCTTGATTCCCATAAACCACTATCTTACACAGAGGTCATATCCAACTATGCATGTATTGGCCCCCAGAACTTTGCTTTCCTTCAAGCCCAGCACTATGTTAGTAAGGTTTCTAGCCTACTGCCGACGAGCGATTGGGATAATCATCTGGATCACATGCTATTGAAACCAGCACAATCCAAAGGTGCTATCTCCATCTACTATAAACATCTTCGTACTATAATAGAACATTCCACATTTAAAACTGAAATAGCCTAATGGTTGGAACATTTCCCAAATCTAGACGTCGATGGGTTATTACACATGCTACATATTTCAACCACTATGTTCCCTGCGGCTAAATACACAGAGATGTATCTTAATATATTTCATAGATCTTATATTTCTCCCCATAGAGGATTTTTGATGGGCCTTTTAGATGATCCCTCTTGTCCTAAATGCGGCCTTGAAACGGCAGACCTTTGTCATTGTCTTTGGGCTTGCACACTTTTGAGAAGATTCTGGTTTTGCTTCCCAACATTTAGTGAATTACGTTACCTTTACACCGGAATGGGCGATATTTGGCCTGCTACCTCCTGGCACCAGAACTCCCAAGGCCGTAAAAAAATTACTTTTAGCAATTTCATCAGCTGCTAGAAAAGCTGTTTTGCATATGTGGATACACAGTTCCACTCCAACTTTAGAGATGTTTAAGGAGAAACTATTTTTTATATGCCACATGGATTGGTTGGAGGCCTCTCTTCAAAAAGAGTCTCGTACCGAACCATTTTTTGCAACATGGTAAATTTTTATTGAGACATTATCTACTCCTATTAAAGAGGCCATTAACCAATGTTTTCGCAATACACTCTGGTATGAAACGAGTGTTTTTCTTAGAGACCCCCCCATCACCTTTGGTAGTACTGGCTTACAGCTGTGACATGTTCCCGTCTCTCTGAAAGGCACAGGTGAACCTATGACCATCTTCTGTTGAACTATATATTGTACTTGTTATATTTAACTATGATTTTGATATTAAGTATTGAAATCTTTACCACATTTTGCACTATATATTGCATTTTATATATTTTATTTATTTTATGTTATTTCTTGCAATACTCCTGTGAATGTTGTTACTTTTTCTTTTGAAATGCTTCAATAAAGAAAGAAATTATAAAAAAAAGAATTGATGTTAAACTTTAACAAAATCAATAATAATAATAATAATAATAATAATAATAATAATTATAATAATAATAACAACAACAACAAACACAGTGCAACATCTAACTGAGGATACATCCATCATCCACAAGCCCATGTACTCTAAGCCATATGGAAGCATTTCCAAGGTACTCACTGAGGCACCACATGGCCACTCATGTACTGAGACTATCAACATAAGGCCGAAAATGACAAATACTATAACACTGGATGAACACAGGATTTGAACGGGATCACCAACGGTATCACCAACTGCACTGCGAGCAGGATGCCTAACCACTAAGTTACAGAGCCTGCCCATGTGTTTGCATAGCAGAGAGACTTTTCTCAATGTACAGATGAGTCCATGTTTATCTTGACCTTTAATAGGATTAATTGAGACTGGGCAGTTGAACTTAATCCCCTGCTGCAATGATTTAATCCCCTGCTGTATTGTTCTCTGTATTGTATTGCAGCTGTGAACAATAGATGAAGGGTTTATGTTAATAAACCATGTTGTGCCTAGGCGCAGCAAACTAGCCAAGATAACCGTGGACCCATCTGTGTATTATGTATATTTAGAAATTATGTTGAACTTTAACAAAATCAATAATAATAATAATAATAATAATAACAAACACAGTGCAACATCCAAATGAGGATGCAACCATAATCTACAAGCCCATGTACTCTGAGCCATATGGAAGCATTTTCAAGGTACTCACTGAGGCACCACATGGCCAATAATGTACTGAAACTGTTATCACTATCAGGCCAAAAATGACAAATACTATAAAATTAGATGAACCATGGATTCGAACCAGTGACCTTACAATGACCATCTGCACTGTAGGCGGGATGCCTAACCCTTAGGTTTTTACATAGCAGAGAGACTTTTCTCAATGTATATTATGTGTATTTAGAATGTATGTTGAACTTTAACAAAATCAATAATAATATTAACAAACACAGTGCAACATCCAACTGAGGATACATACATCATCTACAAGTCTATGTACTCTAAGCCATGTGGAAGCATTTCCAAGGTACTCAATGAGGCACCACATGGCCAATCATGTACTGAGACTGTTATCATTATCAGGCTGAAAATGACAAATACGATAACACTGGACGAACCCGGGATTCAAACCAGTGACCCTGCAATCACCATCTGTACTGTAGGCGGGATACCTAACCCTTAGGTTACAGAGCCTACCCAGGTTTCCGCGTAGCAGAGAGACTTTTATCAATGTATATTATGTGTATATAGTAACATAGTACATAGTATTTGAGGTTGAATAGAGGAAAAATTGCCCATCGTGTTCAACCTGTTTTAAGTTGTGAGGATTCTACATACTTGCTATATAATGTTTTATGACTAGTTAGCTACTATAACTCATGTTACCCCCGGATTAACCACGTTGATATTTTAAGTATTATAACCTTGGATAGCTTTTTCATTCAGGAATTTATCCAGTCCTTTTTTAAATCCAATTACAGAGTCCGCCATTACCACCTTCCCTGGCAGGGAATTCCACATCCTGATTGCCCTAACAGTGAAGAACACTTTCCTCCTTTGCGTTCTGAACTTTCTCTCCTCCAGTCGCAGCGAGTTCCCACGTGTCCTAAACTGTGTTCTTTTAATAAATAATTCCTCTGATAACTCTTTGTGATGTCCCTTTACATATTTGAAGATATTAATAATATCTCCTCTTAGGCGCCTCTTTTCTAGTGTATACATATTCAACCTAGTAAGTCTTTCCTCATAGTCCAGTCCTTCTAGGCCTTTAATCAATTTAGTAGCTCGCCTTTGAACACTTTCGAGTTCACTGATGTCTTTTTTATACAATGGTGCCCAAAACTGAACACAATATTCCAGGTGCGGACGTACCAATGCCTTATACAGCGGCATGATTACACCCGAGTCCCTTGTCTCAATTCCCCTTTTTATGCACGCTAGCACCTTACTTGCCTTCTTTACTGCGTTTTGACATTGTGTACGGTTATTAAGCCTATTATCAATGAATACCCCCAAATCTTTTTCCAACTCTGTTTCCCCTAGGTGTTCCCCATTTAATATGTAGGATGCAAGTTTGTTTTTAGTCCCAAAATGCATAACCTTGCATTTGTCTGTATTGAACTTAATTTTCCATTTAGATGCCCAGAGTTCAAGTTTAGATAGATCATTATGCAAGGACTCCACATTCAATTCTGAATTAATTACCTTACACAGTTTAGTATCATCTGCAAAGATTGACACTGTGCTTTCCAGGCCTATTTCTAGGTCATTGATAAATATGTTGAACAGTAGTGGTCCAAGTACGGACACTTGTGGAATTCCGCTGACTACTGGGGACCAGGTTGAGGACTTCCCGTTGACCACTACTTGCTGTACCTTGCTATCCAACCAGCTGCTTATCCATGTGCAAATAATTTTTTCTAGGCCAATCTCCCTTAATTTGATCATCAGTCTTCTGTGAGGAACTGTATCGAAGGCTTTTGCAAAATCTAGGAAGACCACATCCACTGCTTTTCCTTGATCAAGATTATTGCTCACTTCCTCGTAGAAGCTAATTAAGTTAGTCTGACATGACCTGTTCCTCACAAACCCATGCTGGTTCTTGCTAATAATCCTAGTGGACTTTATATACTCCTGTATGACGTCCCTTAGAATTCCTTCCAATATTTTCCCCACTATAGATGTTAAACTAACTGGTATGTAGTTTCCCGGAAGATTTTTGGATCCCTTTTTAAATAATGGCACTACCTCAGCTATACGCCAGTCCTTCAATATCATGCCTGATCTAATTGAACTATTGAAAATCAAGTATAGGGGTCGTGCTAGTTGTGAACTAAGCTCCATAAGAACCCTCGGGTGAAGTCCATAAGGACCAGGTGATTTATTAATCTTCATTTTGCTTAGTCTCTCCCGGACTACTTCTTTGCTTAAACAAGTATCTAACCATGAATCATTACTGTCACAATTGTTATGCTTTACTCCCACCATCAGTTCTTCACTGGTGAATACTGATGAAAAGAATTTGTTCAGTATTTCCGCTTTTATTTTGTCATCATTTATCAATTCTCCTAATTCATCTTTTAATGGACCTATATTCTCCTTTTTTAACCTTTTACCGTTTATGTATTTAAAAAACTTTTTAGGATTGGTTTTACTCTCTATAGCTATTTGCTTTTCATTTTCCATTTTAGCTGCTCTTAATGCTTTTTTGCTTTTCTTATTACACTTCTTGTAATACTTGAAAGACTCCTCCTTTCCATTAGATTTAAATGCTTTGAAAGCCCACTTTTTTTATCCATTTCTGCCTTAACCTTCTTGTTAAGCCACATCGGTTTGAGTTTAATACTCCTGTGTTTACTGCCCATGGGAATAAAGTTATGAATATTGCTTTCCAAAAACCCTTTTAAAACATCCCACATTTCTGAAGTAATATTGTTATTAAACAGAACCTCCCACTCTATGTCGTTAAGGGCACATCTAAGCATACTGAAATTAGCCTTCCTAAAGTTAAAAGTTTTGGTGGAAACCCTGTAGCTATGTTTCCTGAAACTGATGTCGAATGTGATCATATAGTGATCACTGTTACCCAAAGTCTCCCCAACTTTAGTGTTTGATATAATGTCCACATTATAAGTAGTTACTAGATCCAGGGTAGTTGTACCCCTAGTTGGGTCCTCGACTAATTGAGACAAGTAGTGATCCCTTAACAATTGATGTTGAACTTTAACAAAATCAATAATAATAATAGTAATAACAAACACAGTGCAACATCCAACTGAGGATACATACATCATCCACAAGTCCATGTACTCTAAGCCATGTGGAAGCATTTCCAAGGTACTCACTGAGGTACCACATAACCAATCATGTACTGAGACTGTTATCAATATCAGGCAGAAAATGACAAATACTAAAACACTGGACGAACCCAGGGCTTGAACCATTGAGGCTGCAATCACCATCTATACTGTAGGTGAGATGCCTAATTCTTAGGCTACAGAGCCTGCCCAAGGTTTTGAATAGCAGAGAGACTTTTCTCAATGTATATTATGTGTATTTAGAATTTATGTTGAACTTTAACAAAATCAAAAATAATAATAACAAACACAGTGCAACATCCAACTGAGGATACATACATCATCCACAAGCCCATGTACTCTAAGCCATGTGGAAGCATTTCCAAGGTACTTAATGAGGCACCACATGACCAATCATGTACTGAAACTGTTATCACTATCAGGCTGAAAATGACAAATTCTATAACACTGAACAAACCTGGGATTTTAACCAGTGACGCTGCAATCACCATGTGCAATGTAAGTGGGATGCCTAACCCTTAGGCTACGGAGCCTGCCCAGGTTTTTGCATAGCAGAGAGACTTTTCTCAATGTATATTATGTGTATTTAGAATTTATGTTGAACTTTAACAAAATCAATAATAATAATAAAAAACACAGTGCAACATCCAACTGACGATACATACATCATTCACAAGCCCATGTACTCTGAGCCATATGTAAGCATTTCCAAGGTACTCATTGTGGCACCACATGGCCAATCATGTACTCAGACTGTTATCAATATCAGGACTAAAATGATAAATACTTTAACACTGGACGAACCCGGGGTTGGAACAAATGATCTTGCAATCACCATCTGCACTGTAGGCGGGATGCCTAACCACCAGGCTACAGAGCATGCCTAGGTTTATACTTAGCAGAGAATTTTCTCAATGTATATTATTTGTATTTAGAATTGATGTTGAACTTTAACAAAATCAATAATAATAACAAACACAGTGCAACATCCAACTGAGGATACATACATCATCCACAAGCCCATGTACTCTAAGCCATATGGAAGCATTTCCAAGGTACTCACTGAGGTACCACATGGCCAAACATGTACTGAGACTGTTATCAATATCAGGCCAAAAATGACAAATAATATAACACTGAATGAACATTGAATACAAACCAGTGATCCTGCAATAAACATCTGCTCTGTGGGCAGGATGCCTAACCATTTAGCTACAGAGCCTGCCCAGGTTTTTTTCCTAGCAGAGAGAATTTTTTCTCAATGTATATTATGTGTATTTAGAATTGATGTTGAACTTTAACAAAATCAATAATAATAATAATAATAATAAACAGTGCAACATCCAACTGAGGATACAACCATCATCCTCAAGCCCATGTATTCTGAGACATATGGAAGCATTTCCAAGTTACTCACTGAGGAACCACATGGCCAGTCATGTACTGAGACTGTTATCAATATCAGGCCAATAATGAAAAATACTATAACACTGGACAAACCCCAGATTCGAACCAGTGACCCTGCAATCACCATCTGCACTGCAGGTGGGATACCTAACCACTAGGCTACAGAGTTTGGTAATGCTTTGGCATAGCTGGGAGACTTTTCTCAATGTATATTATGTGTATTTAGAATTGATGTTGAACTTTAACAAAATCAATAATAATAACAAACACAGTGCAACATCCAACTGAGGATACATCCATCATCCACAAGCCCATGTACTCTAGGCCATATGGAAGCATTTCCAAGGTACTCACTGACAACACAGCTCCCACTGTTTCCGTAGTTACGTCTACCTCCACTAGAAAGGGATGGTTCAAATCTGGCTTTCGAAGAATGGGAGCTGACACAAAGGCTTGCTTAAAATTGGAGAAGGCTTTGGTTGCTTCAAACGACCAGTTTGTAGGATTTGCTCCATTGCATGTTAGGGCTGTGATGGGAGCGACCAACGTAGAGTAATTTATTATTAATTTCCTATAGAAATTCACAAAGCTAAGGAATTGCTGAATCCCCTTAAGAGTCATAGGAGTGGACCAGTCTGGATAGCTTGTACCTTAACAGGATCCATACGTAGCTCTGATACGGAAATTATATAACCAAGGAACGGTATAGAAGATACTTCAAAAGTACACTTCTCCAACTTACAATAGAGTAGATTTTTCCTCAGATGGGTCTTTCTTCCTTCTTCTTAATGAAAGAAGAAAGTAAGCTTTTGAGGATCTTCTGAGAGAAAGGGTGCCAGCAGGCCGGTCCACTGCTCTTTAGACCAGCTCTCCCGCATGGCAGTCTTCTCTAACATGGTAAGATACACCTCCATATTATAAGTCTGTAATTTTTTTACAGAAAATGACTAGCTCATATGGAGCTGGAGCTGGTTGGAACATTTGGAGAAGTATTTCCAATTGATGTTGCCAGGTGTCTTCTTGCTGGACCCTATTGGCTTCCTGCTGCACTGCTGTAGCCTGTAGCAAGGCCTTAATTATATCCTATATGTTGTCAGATTATTTCCAGCAATTTTGGAGCCACTTTCACGCAGGACAGTATCAGTACCGATTTCCAAAAAGGGTGGTTCTGGCCCTTAAATTATACAGGTTTCCACAATCATGCAGACAGAGCACCACTTGGACTTGTTTCTATACGTCAGACACCACAGCTCCCAGCATGTCATACTGTGAGAAAGCCTTTACAGAGTATTGCACCTAAAGATTTACTCTGTGCCATATCTTGGTCAAGGCAGGCACAGACCTGCTTTCTACAGGTCTCTCAAAGCTGCAGCTACCTTCACTTATGCACGATAATGCAAGTCAATTCTCCACCACATGTAACAGGTCTAGATGAACAGGAATCATCCCCTGGGCTAGATGGCAGTGTGCAGCAGCTAAGAAATCACACAAGTATGTTGGTTTGATGCAACTGGCCTCAACCAGGCTGACACTAACTAAATGCAGTACAGCCCTAAATCACCTAAAAAAATACAAGGAAAAGTTTACCAAGCACAGCTTACTGGTTTTCAATAGCAGGGTTCTCTCTGACAGGGGCTCCATAGTCTCTCCCTTTTCTCCAGTGTGAGAGAGAGATGATCAGGCTGACAACATTTCTAACACACCCTTACAGCTGAAAGTCCTAATTAGCCTCCTGTGAGGCTAAAAGCCCAAAGACCCAAACTGGGCCTAAATGAATGGAGACCCACCCTCTCTTCTCACATCCAACCCCAGGATCCTTTATCTGGTGCTTCTAGAAAGCCAATGGTTTTGCCTTGTAAGTGCTTGCCTCTTTAAAAAAGAGTCAGATTTGGCTGGCATTTCACACCTCTAATAATCTCAGACGCCATTACATCCTGCCGTATATGTGTGATTATATGTTAGCACAGTGATAAATCAATATACTGTATAATTTTTTTTTCGGGATGAAGAGTTTTACAAATGAGGAAACAAATAGCAAAATAGTGAATGATTATATTATTGCGGTTTTTCCTCTATTTGAACATCTTCTAGCGTGCTACTGTTAGAAACAGCAACCAGGAAAATCTGCAGGTGTTGTGCTCAATCCCGTTAATAGAAATAGAAGCAGATATTGGGAGAAATAGAGTCATATACAAGACTGAAAATATGCTAAAAAATTATGAAATACAGAATCAGCATCATCATCATCATCATCACAACAACCTGTTGGGAGAAACTAGTTTCACCAACGAAAAGGCAAATAGTAAATGTTGCTAACTTCTTTTTGTACGTTGATGTATTTGCTGTTAAGTTTGCTGCTATTTTTTGTATGTACAACTTGTTTTGTAAAGTGATCTTGAAACAGATAACAAAAAATCATCTTTGAGAGAAGGAATAACTCATTGGTTCAAGACTGACTTCATCGGAATGACACTGATAGGCTTGCTGAAGGTGTCCGTTTATATACTAGCAGCCATGTGACCTTGGACAATAATTTTTTTACATTTGAAAGTAACATTTAGAGGAAACAATGCAATGTAGACTTCATAATTGTCATTATAATTCTGTTGATTGATATATATATATATATATATATATATATATAGATAGAGAGAGACAGAGAGAGAGAGAGAGAGAGAGAGAGAGAGAGAGCAAGCATATATTGTTTAATTGATAGAAACTAGAGATGAGCGGGTTCGGTTCGCCGAGAACCGAACCCTACCGAACTCCATGTGTCAAACAAGGTTCCGAGCCCGGCTTGGTTATTCCCGCCAGACTCGGAAAACCCGAACGAGGCAAAACGTCATCATCCCGCTGTCGAATTCTCGCGGGATTCGGATTCCAAATAAAGAGCCGCGCGTCGCCGCCATTTTCACTCGGGCATTGTAGAGAGTACAGAGAGGACGTGGCTACGTTCTCTCAGTGTCAGTTCTCAGTATCAGTGCTCAGTATCAGTGCTCATTGTCTTGTGCTGCATCGTGCTGCTCAGTAATACTAGTACAGTGTCTTGTGCTGCATCTTGCTGCTGTAGGGTGCTGTGGTAGTAATGTCCTGTGACTGTGCATTGGTCATCATCATTCCTGTCACAGTGGTATCTGGTGGGTGACAATTCCAGAGTGCTTTTGTGCTGCTCACTAATATGAATACTAGTACGGTGTCTTGTGCTGCATCGTGCTGCTCAGTGTCAGTTCTCAGTAGTATCATCAGTGCTCAGTATAACTGGTCAGTGCTCAGTGTCTTGTGCTGCATCGTGCTGCTCAGTGTCAGTTCTTCTCAGTAGTATCAGTGCTCAGTATCACTGCTCAGTAGTATCATCAGTACTCAGTATCACTGGTCAGTGCTCAGTGTCTTATGCTGCATCGTGATGCTCAGTGTCAGTTCTCAGTATCACTGCTCAGTAGTATCATCAGTGCCCAGTATCACTGGTCAGTGCTCAGTGTCTTGTGCTGCATCGTGCTGCTCAGTGTCAGTTCTCAAAAGTATCAGTGCTCAGTATCACTGCTCAGTAGTATCATCAGTGCTCAGTATCACTGGTCAGTAGTATCATCAGTGCTCAGTATCACTGGTCTGTGCTCAGTGTCTTGTGCTGCATTGTGCTGCTCAGTGTCAGTTCTCAGTATCACTGCTCAATAGTATAATCAGTGCTCAGTATCACTGCTCAGTAGTATCATCAGTGCTCAGTATCACTGGTCAGTGCTCAGTGTCTTGTGCTGCATCATGCTGCTCAGTGTAAGTTCTCAGTAGTATCAGTGCTCATTATCACTGCTCAGTAGTATCATCAGTGCTCAGTATCACTGCTCAGTAGTATCATCAGTGTTCAGTATCACTGGTCAGTGCTCAGTGTCTTGTGCTGCTCAGTGTCAGTTCTCAGTAGTTTCAGTGCACAGTATCACTGCTCAGTAGTATCTTCAGTGCTCAGTATCACTGGTCAGTACTATGTATTGTGCTGCATCGTGCTGCTCAGTGTCAGTTCTCAGTAGTATCAGTGCTCAGTATCACTGCTCAGTAGTATCATCAGTGCTCAGTATCACTGGTCAGTGCTCAGTGTCTTGTGCTACATCGTGCTGCTCAGTGTCAGTTCTCAGTAGTATCAGTGCTCAGTATCACTGCTCAGTATCACTGCTCAGTAGTATCATTAGTGCTCAGTATCACTGGTCAGTGCTCAGTGTCTAGTGCTGAATCTTGCTGCTGTAGGGTGCTGTGGTAGTGTCCTGTCACTGTGCATAGGTCATCATCATTCCAGTCACAGTGGTATCTGGTATCTATCTAGTGGTATCTAATTCCAGACATTACTGCCGTCTAATTCCAGATATATTACTGGCATATAATTCCACACATTAAAAAATGGAGAACAAAAATTTGGAGGGGAAAATAGGGAATGATCAAGATCCACTTCCACCTTGTGCTGAAGCTGCTGCAACTAGTCATGGCAGAGATGATGAAATGTCATCAACGTCGTCTGCCAAGGCCGATGACCAATGTCATAGTAGAGAGCCTGTAAAATCCAAAAAGCAAAAGTTCAGTAAAATGACCCAAAAATATGACTTAAAATTGTCTGAGGAGAAGCGTAAACTTGTCAATATGCCATTTACGACATGAAGTGGCAAGGAACGGCTAAGGCCCTCTCCTATGTTCATCATGACTAGTGGTTCAGCTTCACATAACGATGGAAGCACTCATCCTCCCACTAGAAAAATGAAAAGAGTTAAGCTGGCAAAAGCACAGCAAAGAACTGTGCGTTCTAAATCACAAATCCCCAAGGACAGTCCAAATGTGTCGGCGGGTGCGATGCCTGATCTTCCCAACACTGGAGTGGAAGAGGTGGCTCCTTCCACCATTTTCATGCCCCCTGCAAGTGCTGGAAGGAGCACCCACAGTCCAGTTCCTGATATTCAAATTGAAGATATCACTGTTGAAGTACACCAGGATGAGGATATGGGTGTTGCTGGCGCTGAGGAGGAAGTTGACGAGGAGGATTCTGACGGTGATGTGGCTTGTTTAAATCAGGCACCCAGGGAGACAGTTGTTGTCCGTGGGATGATGAAGGCCATTGACATGCCTGGTCAAAATACAAAAAAAAAATCACCTCTTCGGTGTGGAATTATTTAAACAGAAATGCGGACAACAGGTGTCAAGCCATGTGTGGCCTTTGTCAAGCCGTAATAAGTAGGGGTAAGGACATTAACCACCTAGAACATCCTACCTTATACGTCACCTGGAGCTCATTCATCAGACATCATTGACAAGTACAAAATCTTTGGGTAACAGCGGAAGCAGTCCACTGACAACTAAATACCTTCTTCCTCCTGTACCCAAGCTCCTGCAAACCACACCACCAACTCCCTCAGTGTCAGTTTCCTCCTTAGACAGGAACGCCGATAGTCCTGCAGGCCATGTCCTGCATGCCAAGACTGATGAGTCCTCTCCTAACTGGGATTCCTCCGATGGATCCTTGAGTGGAACGCCTACTGCTGCTGGCGCTGCTGTTGTTGCTGCTGGGAGTCGATCGTCTTACCAGAGGGGAAGTCGGAAGACCACTTGTACTACTTCCATTAAGCAATTGACTGTCCAACAGTCCTTTGCGAGGAAGATGAAATATCACAGCAGTCATCCTGTTGCAAAGCGGATAACTCAGGCTTTGACAGCTATGTTGGTGTTAGACATGCATCCGGTATCAACCGTTAGTTCACAGGGACTTAGAGAATTGCTTGAGGTAGTGTATCCCTGGTACCAAATACCATCTAGGTTCCACTTCAGTAGGCAGGCGATACCGAGAATGTACACAGACGTCAGTAAAAGTGTCCTCAGTGTCCTAAAAAATGCAGTTGTACCCACTGTCCACTTAACCACGGACATGTGGACAAGTGGAGCAGGGCAGACTAAGGACTATATGACTCTGACAGCCCACTGGGTAGATGTTTTGCCTCCCGCAGCAACAACAGCGGCGGCACCAGTAGCAGCATCTCGTAAACGCCAACTCGTTCCTAGGCAGGCTACGCTTTGTATCACCGCTTTCTGTAAGAGACACACCGCTGACAACCTGTTATGGAAACTGAAGGACATCATCGCACATTGGCTTACCCCACTTAGACTCTCCTGGGGATTTGTGATATAGGACAATGCCACCAATATTGTGCATGCGTTACATGTGGGCAAATTCCAGCACGTCCCATGTTTTGCACATACAATTATTTTTTTTTAAAATGACAGGTGGGTGCAGGAGATGCTGTCGGTGGCCCGAAAAATTGCGGGCCACTTTCGGCATTCAGCCACCACATGCCGAAGACTGGAGCGCCAGCAAACACTCCTGAACCTGCCCTGCCATCACCTGAAGCAAGAGGTGGAGGAGCAGCAAAAGGCCATTCAAGCCTATACATCCACCTATGATACAGGCAAAGGAGGGGGAATGCACCTGACTCAAGCGCAGTGGAGAATGATTTCCGTGTTGTGCAAGGTTCTCCAACCCTTTGAACTTGCCACACGTGAAGTCAGTTCAGACACTGCCAGCCTGAGTCAGGTCATTCCCCTCATCAGGCTTTTGCAGAAGCAGTTGGAGAGATTGAAGGAGGAACTAAGATGGAGCGATTCCGCTAGGCATGTGGGACTTGTGGATGGAGCCCTTCATTCGCTTAACCAGGATTAGCGGGTGGTCAATCTGTTGAAATCAGAGCACTACATTTTGGCCACCGTGTTCGATCCTAGGTTTAAAGCCTACTTTGTATCTCTCTTTCCGGCAGACACAAGTCTGCAGATGTTCAAAGACCTGCTGGTGAGACAATTGTCAAGTCAAGCGGAACGCGACCCGCCAACAGCTCCTCCTTCATTTTCTACCGCAACTGGAGCTGCCAGGAAAAGGATAACATTTCCAAACCCACCTGCTGGCGGTGATGCAGGGCAGTCAGGAGCAAGTGCTGACATCTAGTCCAGACTGAAGGACCTGCCAACGATTACTGACATGTCGTCTACTGTCACTGCATATGATTCTGTCACCATTGAACGAATGCTGGAGGATTATATGGGTGACAGCATCACTGTAGGCATGTCAGAGAGTCTGTATGTATACTGGCAGGAAAAAGAGGCAATTTGGAGGCCCTTGCACAAACTGGCTTTATTTTACCTAAGTTGCCCCCCCTCCAGTGTGTACTCCGAAAGAGTGTTTAGTGCAGCTGGTCACCTTGTCAGCGATCGGCGTAGGAGGTTACTTCTACTAAATGTGGAGAAGATGATGTTCATCAAAATGAATTATAAATTCCTCCGTCGAGACATTTACCAGCAATTGCCTCCAGAAAGTACACAGGGACCTGTGATGGTGGATTCCAGTGGGGACGAATCAATAATCTGTGATGAGGAGGAGGAGGAGGATCTACACACTGAAAAGGTGAGGAATCTGAGGGTGAGGATGAGGACGACATCCTGCCTCTGTAGAGCCAGTTTGTGCAAGGAGAGATTGATTGCTTCTTTTTTGGTGGGGTGATTAATTTCTTCTTTTTTGGTGGGGGCCCAAACAAACCAATCATTTCAGCCACAGTCATGTGGCAGACCCTGTCACTGAAATGATTGTTTTGTTAGAGTGTGCATGTCCTGTTTATTAGTGATGAGCGGGTTCGGTTTCTCGGAAACCGAACCCCCCCGAACTTCACGCTTTTTACACGGGTCCGAGGCAGACTCGGATCTTCCCGCCTTGCTCGGTTAACCCGAGCGCGCCCGAACGTCATCATCCCGCTGTCGGATTCTCGCGAGGCTCGGATTCTATCGCGAGACTCGGATTCTATATAAGGAGCCGCGCGTCGCCGCCATTTTCACACGTGCATTGAGATTGATAGGGAGAGGACGTGGCTGGCGTCCTCTCCGTTTAGAGTAGACTAGAGAGTAGTAGAGACACTTGATTTACTAATTTTGGGGAGCATATTAGGAGTACTACTTGCTGATAGTGTGACCAGTGACCACCAGTTTAATTAATCCGTTCTCTGCCTGAAAAAAAACGATACACAGTGTGACACAGTCACATACCATATCTGTGCTCAGCCTCAGTGTGCTGCATCATCTATGTAATACTGTATATCTGACTGTGCTGAGTGCTCACTGCTCACACAGCTTAATTGTGGGGGAGACTGGGGAGCAGTTATAGCAGGAGTACATATTTTAACAGTGCACACTTTTGCTGCCAGAGTGCCACTGCCAGTGTGACTGACCAGTGACCACTGACCACCAGTATATTGTGATTGTCTGCCTGAAAAAGTTAAACACTCGTCGTGTGGTGTTTTTATTCTATAAACGCATTATGCTGACAGTGTCCAGCAGGTCCGTCATTATATAATATATACCTGTCCGGCTGCAGTAGTGATATATATATATATTTTATATCATTACCATCCAGTCTATATTAGCACTGCAGCAGACGCAGTACGGTAGTCCACGGCTGTAGCTACCTCTGTGTCGGCAGTCGCTCGTCCATCCATAATTGTATACCACCTACCCGTGGTGTTTTTTTTTTTCTATCTTCTTGATACTAGTAGACTACTTTAGGAGTCTGCAGTGCTGAGCTGACAGTGTCCAGCAGGTCCGTCATTATATAATATATACCTGTCCGGCTGCAGTAGTGATATATATATATTTTTTATATCATTATCATCCAGTCTATATTAGCAGCAGACGCAGTACGGTAGTCCACGGCTGTAGCTACCTCTGTGTCGGCAGTCGCTCGTCCATCCATAATTGTATACCACCTACCCGTGGTGTTTTTTTTTTTTTTTCTATCTTCTTGATACTAGTAGCTTACTTTAGGAGTCTGCAGTGCTGAGCTGACAGTGTCCAGCAGGTCCGTCATTATATAATATATACCTGTCCGGCTGCAGTAGTGATATATATATATTTTTTATATCATTATCATCCAGTCTATATTAGCAGCAGACGCAGTACGGTAGTCCACGGCTGTAGCTACCTCTGTGTCGGCAGTCGCTCGTCCATCCATAATTGTATACCACCTACCTGTGGTGTTTGTTTTTTTTTCTATCTTCTTGATACTACTAGTAGCTTACTTTAGGAGTCTGCAGTGCTGAGCTGACAGTGTCCAGCAGGTCCGTCATTATATAATATATACCTGTCCGGCTGCAGTAGTGATATATATATATTTTATATCTCATTATCATCCAGTCTATATTAGCAGCAGACGCAGTACGGTAGTCCACGGCTGTAGCTACCTCTGTGTCGGCAGTCGCTCGTCCATCCATAATTGTATACCACCTACCCGTGGTGTTTTTTTTTCTTTCTATCTTCTTGATACTAGTAGCTTACTTTAGGAGTCTGCAGTGCTGAGCTGACAGTGTCCAGCAGGTCAGTCATTATATAATATATACCTGTCCGGCTGCAGTAGTGATATATATATATTTTTTATATCATTATCATCCAGTCTATATTAGCAGCAGACGCAGTACGGTAGTCCACGGCTGTAGCTACCTCTGTGTCGGCAGTCGCTCGTCCATCCATAAGTATACTAGTATCCATCCATCTCCATTGTTTACCTGAGGTGCCTTTTAGTTGTGCCTATTAAAATATGGAGAACAAAAATGTTGAGGTTCCAAAAATAGGGAAAGATCAAGATCGACTTCCACCTCGTGCTGAAGCTGCTGCCACTAGTCATGGCCGAGATGATGAAATGCCAGCAACGTCGTCTGCCAAGGCCGATGCCCAATGTCATAGTACAGAGCATGTAAAATCCAAAACACCAAATATCAGTAAAAAAAGGACTCAAAAATCTAAAATAAAATTGTCAGAGGAGAAGCGTAAACTTGCCAATATGCCATTTACCACACGGAGTGGCAAGGAACGGCTGAGGCCCTGGCCTATGTTCATGGCTAGTGGTTCAGCTTCACATGAGGATGGAAGCACTCAGCCTCTCACTAGAAAAATGAAAAGACTCAAGCTGGCAAAAGCACAGCAAAGAACTGTGCGTTCTTCGAAATCACAAATCCACAAGGAGAGTCCAATTGTGTAGTTTGCGATGCCTGACCTTCCCAACACTGGACGTGAAGAGCATGCGCCTTCCACCATTTGCACGCCCCCTGCAAGTGCTGGAAGGAGCACCCGCAGTACCAGTTCCTGATAGTCAGATTGAAGATGTCAGTGTTGAAGTACACCAGGATGAGGAGGATATGGGTGTTGCTGGCGCTGGGGAGGAAATTGACAAGGAGGATTCTGATGGTGAGGTGGTTTGTTTAAGTCAGGCACCCGGGGAGACACCTGTTGTCCGTGGGAGGAATAGGGCCATTAACATGCCTGGTGAAAATACCAAAAAAATCAGCTCTTCGGTGTGGAAGTATTTCAACAGAAATGCGGACAACATTTGTCAAGCCGTGTGTTGCCTTTGTCAAGCTGTATTAAGTAGGGGTAAGGACGTTAACCACCTCGGAACATCCTCCCTTATACGTCACCTGCAGCGCATTCATCATAAGTCAGTGACAAGTTCAAAAACTTTGGGCGACAGCGGAAGCAGTCCACTGACCAGTAAATCCCTTCCTCTTGTAACCAAGCTCCCGCAAACCACCCCACCAACTCCCTCAGTGTCAATTTCCTCCTTCCCCAGGAATGCCAATAGTCCTGCAGGCCATGTCACTGGCAATTCTGACGAGTCCTCTCCTGCCTGGGATTCCTCCGATGCATCCTTGCGTGTAACGCCTACTGCTGCTGGCGCTGCTGTTGTTGCTGCTGGGAGTCGATGGTCATCCCAGAGGGGAAGTCGTACTCGTAAGACCACTTTTACTACTTCCACCAAGCAATTGACTGTCCAACAGTCCTTTGCGAGGAAGATGAAATATCACAGCAGTCATCCTGCTGCAAAGCGGATAACTGAGGCCTTGGCATCCCGGGCGGTGAGAAACGTGGTTCCGGTATCCATCATTACTGCCGAGCCAACTAGAGACTTGTTGGAGGTACTGTGTCTCCCCGGTACCAAATACCATCTAGGTTCCATTTCTCTAGGCAGGCGATGCCGAAAATGTACACAGACCTCAGAAAAAGACTCACCAGTGTCCTAAAAAATGCAGTTGTACCCAATGTCCACTTAACCACGGACATGTGGACAAGTGGAGCAGGGCAGGCTCAGGACTATATGACTGTGACAGCCCACTGGGTAGATGTATGGACTCCCGCCGCAAGAACAGCAGCGGCGGCACCAGTAGCAGCATCTCGCAAACGCCAACTCTTTCCTAGGCAGGCTACGCTTTGTATCACCGCTTTCCAGAATACGCACACAGCTAAAAACCTCTTACGGCAACTGAGGAAGTTCATCGCAGAATGGCTTACCCCAATTGGACTCTCCTGTGGATTTGTGGCATCGGACAACGCCAGCAATATTGTGTGTGCATTAAATCTGGGCAAATTCCAGCACGTCCCATGTTTTGCACAT
The DNA here is from genome assembly GCF_028390025.1 of Pseudophryne corroboree. Classification (NCBI taxonomy): domain Eukaryota; kingdom Metazoa; phylum Chordata; class Amphibia; order Anura; family Myobatrachidae; genus Pseudophryne; species Pseudophryne corroboree. The sequence goes on from NC_086448.1 coordinate 638,304,261, forward strand.
ACCTTGAATTTGGTGGTGCAGAATTATTTAAAAAATGAGAGGGGCGTGCAAGAGATGCTGTCGGTGGCCAGAAGAATTGCGGGACACTTTCGGCGTACAGGCACCACGTACAGAAGACTGGAGCACCACCAAAAACGCCTGAACCTGCCCTGCCATCATCTGAAGCAAGAAGTGGTAACGAGGTGGAATTCAACCCTCTATATGCTTCAGAGGTTGGAGGAGCAGCAAAAGGCCATTCAAGCCTATACAACTGAGCACGATACAGGAGGTGGAATGCACCTGTCTCAAGCGCAGTGGAGAATGATTTCAACGTTGTGCAAGGTTCTGCAACCTTTTGAACTTGCCACACGTGAAGTCAGTTCAGACACTGCCAGCCTGAGTCAGGTCATTCCCCTCATCAGGCTTTTGCAGAAGAAGCTGGAGACATTGAAGGAGGAGCTAACACAGAGCGATTCCGCTAGGCATGTGGGACTTGTGGATGGAGCCCTTAATTCGCTTAACAAGGATTCACGGGTGGTCAATCTGTTGAAATCAGAGCACTACATTTTGGCCACCGTGCTCGATCCTAGATTTAAAACCTACCTTGGATCTCTCTTTCCGGCAGACACAAGTCTGCTGGGGTTCAAAGAACTGCTGGTGACAAAATTGTCAAGTCAAGCGGAACGCGACCTGTCAACATCTCCTCCTTCACATTCTCCCGCAACTGGGGGTGCGAGGAAAAGGCTCAGAATTCCGAGCCCACCCGCTGGCGGTGATGCAGGGCAGTCTGGAGCGACTGCTGATGCTGACATCTGGTCCGGACTGAAGGACCTGACAACGATTACGGACATGTCGTCTACTGTCACTGCATATGATTCTCTCCCCATTGAAAGAATGGTGGAGGATTATATGAGTGACCGCATCCAAGTAGGCACGTCAGACAGTCCGTACTTATACTGGCAGGAAATAGAGGCAATTTGGAGGCCCTTGCACAAACTGGCTTTATTCTACCTAAGTTGCCCTCCCACAAGTGTGTACTCCGAAAGAGTGTTTAGTGCCGCCGCTCACCTTGTCAGCAATCGGCGTATGAGGTTACATCCAGAAAATGTGGAGAAGATGATGTTCATTAAAATGAATTATAATCAATTCCTCCGTGGAGACATTGACCAGCAGCAATTGCCTCCACAAAGTACACAGGGAGCTGAGATGGTGGATTCCAGTGGGGACGAATTGATAATCTGTGAGGAGGGGGATGTACACGGTGATATATCGGAGGATGATGATGAGGTGGACATCTTGCCTCTGTAGAGCCAGTTTGTGCAAGGAGAGATTAATTGCTTCTTTTTTGGTGGGGGTCCAAACCAACCCGTCATTTCAGTCACAGTCGTGTGGCAGATCCTGTCACTGAAATGATGGGTTGGTTAAAGTGTGCATGTCCTGTTTATACAACATAAGGGTGGGTGGGAGGGCCCAAGGACAATTCCATCTTGCACCTCTTTTTTCTTTCATTTTTCTTTGCGTCATGTGCTGTTTGGGGGGTGTTTTTTGGAAGGGCCATCCTGCGTGACACTGCAGTGCCACTCCTAGATGGGCCAGGTGTTTGTGTCGGCCACTAGGGTCGCTTAGCTTACTCACACAGCTACCTCATTGCGCCTCTTTTTTTCTTTGCGTCATGTGCTGTTTGGGGAGTGTTTTTTGGAAGGGCCATCCTGCGTGACACTGCAGTGCCACTCCTAGATGGGCCAGGTGTTTGTGTCGGCCACTAGGGTCGCTTAGCTTACTCACACAGCTACCTCATTGCGCCTCTTTTTTTCTTTGCGTCATGTGCTGTTTGGGGAGTGTTTTTTGGAAGGGCCATCCTGCGTGACACTGCAGTGCCACTCCTAGATGGGCCAGGTGTTTGTGTCGGCCACTAGGGTCGCTTAGCTTACTCACACAGCTACCTCATTGCGCCTCTTTTTTTCTTTGCGTCATGTGCTGTTTGGGGAGTGTTTTTTGGAAGGGCCATCCTGCCTGACACTGCAGTGCCACTCCTAGATGGACCAGGTGTTTGTGTCGGCCACTAGGGTCGCTTAGCTTACTCACACAGCTACCTCATTGCGCCTCTTTTTTTCTTTGCGTCATGTGCTGTTTGGGGAGTGTTTTTTGGAAGGGCCATCCTGCGTGACACTGCAGTGCCACTCCTAGATGGGCCAGGTGTTTGTGTCGGCCACTTGGGTCGCTTAGCTTAGCCATCCAGCGACCTCGGTGCAAATTTTAGGACTAAAAATAATATTGTGAGGTGTGAGGTGTTCAGAATAGACTGAAAATTAGTGGAAATTATGGTTATTGAGGTTAATAATACTTTGGGATCAAAATGACCCCCAAATTCTATGATTTAAGCTGTTTTTTAGGGTTTTTTGAAAAAAACACCCGAATCCAAAACACACCCGAATCCGACAAAAAAAATTTGGTGAGGTTTTGCCAAAACGCGTTCGAACCCAAAACACGGCCGCGGAACCGAACCCAAAACCAAAACACAAAACCCGAAAAATTTCCGGTGCTCATCACTACTGTTTATACAACATAAGGGTGGGTGGGAGGGCCCAAGGACAATTCCATCTTGCACCTCTTTTTTTATTTATTATTTGCATCATGTGCTGTTTGGGGACTATTTTTTTAAGTGCCATCCTGTCTGACACTGCAGTGCCACACCTAGATGGGCCAGGTGTTTCTGCTGCCCACTTGGGTCGCTTAGCTTAGTCATTAAATGACCTTGGTGCAAACTTTAGGACTAAAAATAATATTGTGAGGTGTGAGGTGTTCAGAATAGACTGGAAATTAGTGGAAATAATTGTTATTGAGGTTAATAATACTATAGGATCAAAATTACCCCCAAATTCTATGATTTTAGCTGTTTTTGATTTTTTTTAAAAAAATCACCCGAATCCAAAACACATCCGAATCCAAAATCCGAAAAGGTGGTTTTGCCAAAACGCGTCCGAATCCAAAACACGACCGCGGACCGAATCCAAAAACAAAACACGAAAAATGCCCGCTGCACATCTCGAAACACAGTGTAATATTAGCCAGTCTCAAAACAGTAATAGTTTGATTACATCTATGGTAAAATTTTTCTACTTGGTGTAAATGTCATCAATTACTTTTTACATTTTACAGTGATATAATGTTTATGGTAACCTATTTATTTTTATTGTGTAATTCCCTTGTTTGTTAAATAATTCTTCTTTGTGCTTTTTTTCCCCTTTAGTTTGATACCAGTAACTGATATTCCTTCCAGCTTTTTCTACTTCCCTTTTCCTTTCTTGTCCATATCTGACAAAGAAATAGTTACACTAACAGGACCCAGTGGGTTTTCCCTCTTCAGGCTTCTGGCAAAGAAATTCGAACAGAGAGTCGATCACTCATCTGTCTCTCCTGCTAGACGATCTATCACAAAGGATGTGTGAGGAGTGTTTGTTTTTAGCTTCCCTTCTAGGATTTTTGTTTAAAGCTTTACGTAATTGTTATCATCATTTTTTCCAGGGTTTTAGTTTTCTTATGGAATCCACACTAGAGATATCTGATGTAGCTCTGTCATTTCATACGGTTACATGGTGACACTTTTATACACTGTAGAGAGTATATTTTATAGATATTATATACGTATATACGACTACGTATATATATATTACTGTTACTGCTAGATTATGTCTCTATGGCTTAGTACTGGAAAAGTAAGAATCTGCTGTGATCTTTGTCTCAATTTGGCCCATCACGCTTTGCCTGATTGTTCTATAAAACTAAACCAGCTGGAGGAAACTTCTAGGAAAACCACAGAAATATGTTATCTATTGGCCATTATACACTGGGAGTGAGAGAAATATATATATCATTTTTCTTGGATGTTGATTATTGCATAGGCTGCTGTGAGATGGTGAAGATGAGTGCTTATTTGTAGTTGAGGGAAATTCATAATAAATTAGTCAGATTTAGACTTCAAATAGGGGATACGGTCGTTAGGTCGACACAGCTTAGGTTGACAGTCATTAGGTCGACCACTGAAGGTCAACATGCATTAGGTCGACATGGTCAACAGGTCGACATGTAATAGGTCGACAGGTCAAAAGGTCTAATTTTTTTCATTTATGGGATTTTTCCATACTTGACGATCCACGTAGACTACGACTGGAACCTGTGCCAAGCGAAGCAAAGCACCTAGTTGAAGCATGGCGAGCGAAGCGAGCCTTATGAGGGGACATGGTGCACTAATTGGGGTTCCCCGTCACTTTACGAAGAAAACTACACCAAAAAACAGTCCAAAAATTCATGTCGACCTTTTCACCTGTCGACCTAGTACATGTCGACCTAATGCCCATGTTGACCTAGTGCATGTCAACCTAATGCCCATGTCGACCTTCAGTGGTCGACCTAATGATTGTCGACCTAAGTTGAGTTGACCCAACAATCCGTACCCTAAAATAGATTATATCAATGGGCTTGACAGATCTTGGTTATTACATATTTTCGTGGAAAGTTTGGATCGGGATGTAGTTGTGTGACTTAACTGCCGGTCAATATACCGACGCCGGGATCCTGGCCAACTCAGTGCCCCACAGTCGGCATGCTGACTGACAGGGACTATTCCCACTCTTGGGTGTCCACAACACCCATAGAGTGGGAATAGAACCTGTGGCGGGCGTAGCGAGCCTACAAGGGGCTTCATTGTGCTGCCCCCTTCTCCACCCCCTCGCCGACTATCTAAAAATCAGGATTCCTGCGCAGTATGGTGACTGGCGGGATCCCAAGTGCCAATCACCCGAACCCAAACCATTTGGATCATACGGTTAACAGATTAGAAACCAGGTGACACATTATGTGGAAGCAGATCTGTATAAACGTAAATATAACACAGCGTTATTTGTATTTTAGTGCTTAATATGAATGAAGCAGGATGCCCCTTTCAGGAAATGTTCATCACATATACATTAAATTCAGAAGGTACTGAGAAAGTGAAGGATATAATGATATAGTGGAAAAAGTAAAACAGGTTTCAAGTTCAGAACATGGGGCCCTCTGGGTTAGCATAAGTAAACTTATTCAGCACATCAGTAAATTGTCACAGACAGCGTAATTACGAATTTTGGCATGATAATTATTTTTGTTACTACCTTGCCCTTGCATCTTTTGTCAATAATAGTTTTGAGACCATTTTGTGCAAAACTCTTTTTGTTTACAGAAGGTACATAACTTTTATATCTTTACAACTGTAGCAAAGAACAAAGCCAGTAACCGAGCCTTCTGAAACCTGTAGTATTCAACTAACTTAAACCAGAGCCTTCTGCAAAAGCATTGTCATTTTTCCCAGCTTCTGCATTCTAAATTAAGGGCATACAATAAAAAGTAAGGCAAACTTGCCTACTCTCCCGCAAGTCCCCCGTAACCACGGAAAAGTGGCCAGATCTACCACATTCCGCCCACTTCCTAGTGAAGAGGGCAGGATAAGGAGATTATCAGGGTATTGTGATGCTGTATGGAGGGGGCAGGGCTAAAAGATGCAAATTTGCATAATTTATCCCTACCCCCTACCCGCAGACCAGCGAATCGTGTCATTTTATGGGTGAGGCCTAGTGATGTGCAGCCCGACCCCGCCCTCTGCAGTGGCAAGATGTGTCCCTTCTCTAGACATCTCCCGGAGAGGAGATTTTACATCTCACCAAGTATGAAATTGGGGATGCTTTGCAGTAGTTGGGTACTGTGAAAAACACTACTTTAATAAACACCGGGGAAAAAACAAGCCTATCATTTTAATCTACAGTAAAACCATTCTGGTGGGATGAGTTAGAAAATGCATCAATTCAATGGCAAAACCCATTGTGTGCATCCAGTTATAGAAACTTTCCACTGCATTTCAGTTCCTTGAGAGTCTTCTTTGCATCCTTCATGATAAATATCAACCTTCTAAAAAAACAAAAATACCTAAGCCTTCTACAGTTTTATCATTGTTCAAACCTCTTCACTCCCATCCCGTGGAAATGTTAACACCAATTAGCTCAAGGGCACAGAGCTCAAATAAACATAGCTTCCACTTATGTCACCTGAGTTATTGGCAATACCATCTCCCGTGGTGTGGCAGGCAGCTGTGAACTACTGTACAGTTACACTGAAAGAAACAGTCTTTGTGAAATAGTATACTGTAGTAGAAAAGACAAAGGGGTAATTTAAGGCTAAGGGGTTACTTATATTAATAAGTTGAAGCTAGTCAGCCCCTAAAAGCAAATTTTAACCTCAGCATCTTAGTGCTATAATTCAGTGCATCTATGGGAAACCTTAGGGACCAGACTCTGGGGCAGATGTATTAACCTGGAGAAGGCATAAGGAAGTGATAAACCAATGATATGTGCAAGGTGATAAAGGCACCAGCCAATCAGATCCTGTTAATTTACATATTGGAGCTAATTGGCTGGTGCCTTTATCACCTTGCGCATATCACTGGTTTATCACTTCCTTATGCCTTCTCCATGTTAATACATCTGACCCTCTGTTTGCTAGTTTTTGGTCCATGTTGGATCTGGATATGCCCCAATGATGTCACATGTCTCAGCCACTACACCACATCACCTGTATTAATAAGAATGTGTTATGTGGTAATACCTTAATATTTGCTTAATATTTACATTGAATAAATAAAATTTTTATGGCAAAATAAAATACAGAGGGCAGGAGGAAGGGGCAGATGATGAAGACGGAGATGAGGTGGAGCTGTCGTAAGATTGGTCCTAAATTATTACTAAACTAATAAACTGAGAATACTTCACTAACCCTGATATTTAAAATTTAGCATTTCAGACATAATTACTGATATATATTTCTGATCATTTCTCAATCTAGACCCCTTCTCCATGAATATTTTCAGAATTTTCTTTTATTTAGTCCTTCTCATTATCAAATATTGGGGGTAATTCTGAGTTGATTGCAGCAGGAATTTTGTTAGCAGTTGGGCAAAACCATGTGCACTGCAGAGAAGGCAGCTATAACGTGCAGAGAGAGTTAGATTTGGGTGGGTTATTTTGTTTCTGTGCAGGGTAAATACTGGCTGCTTTATTTTTACACTGCAATTTAGATTGCAGATTGAACACACCACACCCAAATCTAACTCTCTCTGCACATGTTATATCTGCCTCCCCTGCAGTGCACATGGTTTTGCCCAACTGCTAACAAAATTCCTGCTGCGATCAACTCAGAATTACCCCCATTGACATTATCCATGCCCACAGCCCAACCCCGTTAACCAGTGGTGGTTTTTACCTGTGGGCTGCAGGACTGCAGCTCCCCCCATGTAAATCCGCCACTCAGCTCACTGTTAGTGAAGCCAGATGCAGTCCATGTGACTGCACTGGCTTAACTGTGACTGGCAGGGACTTCATAATGGAAGTCCTACCTGCCAGTCACAGACACTACAGGCAGTCCCATTGGGAGGTGTTTCCACCCTCCAGGACTGCCAGATCGGGCTGCGATTATCCTATCTGGCTTCTATGGGCTGCAGCCAATGCAGTCCATAGAAGCCATGATTATGCACATGCACAGTACTGTCGGAGCTACTGTGCATGCACCGGGTCCTGGTGTCTGTGAACTGTACATAGTACAGGTGCCCAGACCGAGGTGGCGGCAGAGACCAGGGAGCATCACCAGTGGCAGCCCTCCTCCTCCACAAAGGAAGGAGACGCCGCTGCCATTAACCACTATAATATGCCCAAGATGTTATTAATTTTCCACATCATATATTCAGGCATGGCATGTAGCAGCCAAAAGTACTTCCCCTTTTGTCCTCTGCCAGGGGTCTCTCTCTGAAATTGCAGAGTCTAATACTCCAGCTGCAGTCACTTGCATGAGGCAACATCATGCCATTCTTAGGGGCTTCTTCTCCTATCTGGGGGCACTTGGAGTAGGTCCACTATGTTACAGGGCTTTCCCCCTTCCCTTAAGATGGTGGGGCACTTCAAAGGGGGCCCTTCACTTATTGGGCTTTGCCTCTTTCATTAACTGTGCCCTCATGGCAGTGCCATGCATCCCCCTAAACTCCTGTCCTGCGGCCCCAGCTAAAATGGCCTCCACTCTCCACGTGGACACCTTTATAGACTCAGGTACTTACATCAGAATACCTCAAATCTGCGTCTGATGAAACAACCTGCTGAAAAAATAAATTTGGCTATGGGAAAAGGGGAATTAATTAATGATAATGCAGTGGGGGAAGGGGAGGAATTTATTCATAATAAGGATGAAGCAAGGGAGCTTGAGAGTATTAACTGATGTTTCCAGTTTAAAAAATATATTAAAAAAACAGTAGAGTCTCCCCAAATACTCAATAACAAGCCCTCAACCCCTCAGCCTGATCTGGTAATGGAAATTAGGGGGGAAAAACAGTGTAGGGGTCCACCTGTTTTCCAAAAAACAGCAAAAGGCTGAGCCAGCCAGGGGATTAATGCCAAAGCAGGGGTACACTCAGTGTGAGGTCCCCTTGCCTTTACATTAACCAGCCCCAAAACTGGTCAGCCCAGGGCTGTAATTTCTTGAAAAGTGGGGGTCCCAAAAAGTAAAATGGGGTCCCGCATCCCGAGCCCAAGGCTGGTGGCGGAGGGTGCGTGGTTCATGGTATGTTAATATTGTTTTTTACAAGAGGACTACAGGTCCCAGGAAGGCAGCCTTTGCATGCTGGCACTTGGTGAACCACAAGTGCCAGCATGCCTGGACATTAAGGGCAGCTGGTACCTGTTGCCCACCTGTAAAGAAAATGTTTAAATAAAAACATACCTAATATGTTATTTATTTATTATACAGCACCTTCACCTTGGGGGGCTACCTTTAAGCTCTTTTGCATGGCCACCTCTTCCCCCAGTACTTGCAGCATCTTCTATTTTGATGTTCTCCTGGGGAGGTGGCCTTTCAGCTCATTTGCTGGCTGCTGCATCCCCAGGGCTTAAGGCATCTACTTCTTTGATCTTCACCTGGGAGACAGCGGGATGTAAGCTATTTTGCACGACTACCGCCTACCCAGGGTTTGCTGCGGAGGCATCCTCTTCTATCTTAACCTCTGGAGCGGACGCCTGTAAGCTCTTTTGCATGGCCACTGCCTCCCCAGGCTTGCAACATCAGTGTCAACTTATTTATTGATAGTCACTAGGAGGCAGTGGCCTGTAAGCTCTTTTGCTTGTCCGCTGTCCCTCCCATGACTTCTGGCATCTTCACCTGGAGGGAGGCATACTGTAAGCTGTTTTATATGACCACCACCCCACCACGAATACCTCCAGCATCTTCTATCTCCTGGAGCTGTTCTTCGCTTCTCCTCCACAGTCAGACTGACACCTGCTGCCTCGCGCTAGCTAATATTAGCCAGCACAAGGGAGCAGGGCATTTATGTGACAAGTCGCAATTGGCTCACAGCAGCCATCTTAAATTTTAAAAATGACACGATGGATCGTTAGGTTGATGGTATGCAGGGCTGCTGGGACCAGAGATTGGTCACCTGCTCCAGTCTCAGCAGCCTACACACTTGTATATTGTCAGCTGACCGACGGTCCAGTCTCCAAGTTTATAAGCATGTTTAAAACCCAGTAGCCCCAACAGGTGACCAGGATCAGGTGTACCTCTGACTCACACTACCTCCTAATAGAGATGAGCGGGTTCGGTTCCTCGGGATCTGACCCCCCCCCCCCCCCCCCCCCCCCCGAACTTCACCTATTTTACACGGGTCCGAGGCAGCCTCGGATCTTCCCGCCTTGCTCGGTGAACCGGAACGCACCTGAATGTCATCATCCCGCTGTCGGATTCTCGCGAGATTCGTATTATATATAAGGAGCCGCGCGTCGCCGCCATTTTCACTCGTGCATTGGAGATTGAATGGAGAGGACGTGGCAGCGTTCTCTCCCTGAAAAGCTCCGTAATCTGTGCTCAGTGTGCTGCAAATATCTGTGCTCAGTGTGCTGCAAATAATCTGTGCTCAGTGTGCTGAAAATATCTACGTTCTCTGCCTGAAAACGCTCCATATCTGTGCTCAGTGTGCTGCAAATATCTGATCAGTGTGCTGCATTTTGGGGACTGGGGACCACCAGTATATAATAATTATAGTAGTACAGTACAGTAGACCATTGCTGTATCTTGCAGCTCTGTGTCACTGCAAGTATCCATTCCATATCTGTGCGGCATTTTTGTGAGCAGTATATATAGTATTACAGTGCAGCATTTTGGTGACTAACAGTATATAGTTGTACAGTAGGCCATTGCTGTATCTTGCAGCTCTGTGTCACTGCAAGTATCCATTCCATATCTGTGCGGCATTTTTGTGAGCAGTATATATAGTATTACAGTGCAGCATTTTGGTGACTAACAGTATATAGTTGTACAGTAGGCCATTGCTGTATCTTGCAGCTCTGTGTCACTGCAAGTATCCATTCCATATCTGTGCGGCATTTTTGTGAGCAGTATATATAGTATTACAGTGCAGCATTTTGGTGACTAACAGTATATAGTTGTACAGTAGGCCATTGCTGTATCTTGCAGCTCTGTGTCACTGCAAGTATCCATTCCATATCTGTGCGGCATTTTTGTGAGCAGTATATATAGTATTACAGTGCAGCATTTTGGTGACTAACAGTATATAGTTGTACAGTAGGCCATTGCTGTATCTTGCAGCTCTGTGTCACTGCAAGTATCCATTCCATATCTGTGCGGCATTTTTGTGAGCAGTATATATAGTATTACAGTGCAGCATTTTGGTGACTAACAGTATATAAGCACATGAGGGAAGAGGGCCCTGCTCGTGAGAGCTTATAATCTAAAGGGGAGGGGTAGACAGACATGGGTGACACAGATGGGGTACATAGAGAACGTGGAACAGAGGGTTAGGAATCAGGATGATATTTGGCTGGGTTTGGTGAAGAAGTGGACCCCCAGAAGGCACAAGTCAATACTTAACATTGCAACATTTTACTGGGCTATGCAGGAGAAAATTAAAAATAGGGGAAAATAAAAATAAATAAAAAGAATCGATAACTTCTACCGCTTTCAAAAAGCTCAATGGAAGCTGAAATAATGGACAACTACCTCATGGAAGCCAGATACAGTATACCAAACAGTACTTAGCAGAGTTAGGAATGAGTGCTTATTAAATACAGTAACATTTTGTCATAATATTTCAGAAACTGCATGGCTGGTCTCTTGCTCTCTTTTGCTCTAATACACCACCTGCTTAATTCCTGTGATTTTGTCATTTTCTTCCAGTGATTTGGACCACTAATACCATTGATTAGAACGAATGATTCCAGTGATTTTGTCATTTTCTTCCAGTGATGTGGACCAATAATACCATTGATTAGAACGAATAATTCCAGTGATTTTGTCATTTTCTTCCAGTGATTTGGACCAATAATACCATTGATTAGAACGAAGAATTCCAGTGATTTTGTCATTTTCTTCCAGTGATTTGGACCAATAATACCATTGATTAGAACGAATAATTCCAGTGATTTTGTCATTTTCTTCCAGTGATTTGGACCAATAATACAATTGATTAGAACAAATAATTCCAGTGATTTTGTCATTTTCTTCCAGTGATTTGGACCAATAATACCATTGATTAGAACAAATAATTCCAGTGATTTTGTAATTTTCTTCCAGTGATTTGGACCAATAATACCATTGATTAGAACGAATAATTCCTGTGATATTGAGGTGTTTGTGTCGCTTAGCTTAGCCGTCCAGCGACCACAGTGCACCTCTTTTTCTCTTTTCTTTGCATCATGTGCTGTTTTGGGCCAATTTTTTTTAAGTGCCATCCTGTCTGACACTGCAGTGCCACTCCTAGATGGGCCAGGTGTTTGTGTCGCCCTCTTGTGTCTCTTTGCTTAGTCATCCAGCGACCTCGGTGCAAATTTTAGGACTAAAAATAGTATTGTGAGGTGTGAGGTGTTCAGAATAGACTGGAAATGATTGGAAATTGTGGTTATTGAGGTTAATAATACTATAGGATCAAAATTACCCCCAAATTCTATGATTTAAGCTGTTTTTGAGGGGGTTTTGAGAAAAAAAAACACCCGAATCCAAAACACACCCGAATCCGACAAAAAAATTTCAGGGAGGTTTTGCCAAAATGCGTCCGAATCCAAAACACGGCCGCGAAACCGATTCCAAAACCAAAACACAAAACCCGAAAAATGTCCGGTGCACATCTCTACCTCCTAATGTGTGCCTCCAATCTCTGCCTCTCAATGTATGTAAGTGTTCCTGTGAACACCTCTTCCAATGTGTTCCTCTGACCCCCTACCTCATCTCTCGCCAACTGTGCCTTTGGCTCCTCCCCATGGCTGATGACTGCCAGTCACAGAAGTAGCGCAGTTGAACGGTGTAAGAATGTGTTCATTGCCACATACCTCAACATTAAAATGACAGGCAAGCACTCTTTTTTACTTTAATGAATAACTTGACTTTTTCTCACTTTAAATGGTTATTGTCACCTATAACACCGCTATGTGTTACACATTAGTACTCTGGGGGTGGGTAATAGCATATTGTCATTTATAATCCTGCTATGAGGCACACATTAGTACTCTGGGGTTGGGTAATAGCATATTGTCATCTATAATCCTGCTATGAGTTACACGTTAGTACTGTGGGGGTGGGTACTAGCATATTGTCATCTATAACCATGTTATGTGTTACATGTTAGTGCTGTGGGGGTGGGTAATAGCATATTGTCATCTATAACCATACTATGAGTTACACGTAAGTGCTGTGGGGGTGGGTAATAGCATATTGTCATCTATAATCCTGCAATGAGTTACACATTAGGGCATACGTGCCTACCTGACCCTCTCCATGAGGGAGAAAATGCTCTGTTCCTGGACTTTCCTGGTAATGTATGATTGCCATCACCTGTGGTGAGCTAGTTAATTGATAAGAAAGGTGTTTCACCACAGGTGATGGCAATCATACATTACCAGGAAAGTCCAGGAACAGAGCATTTTCTCCCTCATGGAGAGGGTCAGGTAGGCAAGTATGCATTAGGGCTGTGGGGTGGGTAATAGCATATTGTCATCTATAACCCTGCTATGAGTTACACGTTAGTACTGTGGGGGTGGGTAATAGCCTATTGTCATCTATAACCATGCTATGAGACACACATTAGTACTCTGGGGCAGGGTAATAGCATATTGTCATCTATAATCCTGCTATAAGTTACACGTTAGTACTGTGGGGGTGGGTAATAGCATATTGTCATCTATAATCCTGCTATGAGTTACACGTTAGTACTGTGGGGGTGGGTAATAGCATATTGTCATCTATAACCATGCTATGAGTTACATGTAAGTGCTGTGGGGGTGGGTAATAGCATATTGTCATCTATAACCCTGCCATGAGATACACATTAGGGCTGTGGGGTGGGTAATAGCATTTTCTCATCTTTAACCCTGATATGAGTTACACGTTAGGGCTGTGGGGGTGGGTAATAACATATTGTCATCTTTAACCCTGCTATGAGTTACACATTAGTGCTGTGGGGGTGGGTAATAGCATATTGTCATCTATAACTAGTGATGAGCGGGTTCGGTTCCTCGGAATCCGAACCCCCCCCCCCCCCCCCCCGAACTTCACCCATTTTACACGGGTCCGAGGCATACTCGAATACTCCAGTATTGCTCGGTTAACCCGAGCGCGCCCCGAACGTCATCATCCCGCTGTCGGATTCTCGCCAGATTCGGATTCTATATAAGGAGCCGCGCGTCGCTGCCATTTTTCACTCGTGCATTGGAAATGATAGTGAGAGGACGTGGCTGGCGTCCTCTCACTTTGTTTCAGAACTTTCAGGGGGCTGCAAATATCTTTATTCTGGGGACCAGCAGTATTATAGGAGGAGTACAGTGCAGAGTTTTGCTGACCAGTGACCACCAGTATTATACGTTCTCTGCCTGAAAAACGCTCCATATCTATGCTCAGTGTGCTGCATATATCTGTGCTCACACTGCTTTATTGTGGGGACTGGGGACCAGCAGTATTATATAGGAGGAGTACAGTGCAGAGTTTTGCTGACCAGTGACCACCAGTATTATACGTTCTCTGCCTGAAAAACGCTCCATATCTGTGCTCAGTGTGCTGCATATATCTGTGCTCACACTGCTTTATTGTGGGGACTGCGGACCAGCAGTATTATATAGGAGGAGTACAGTGCAGAGTTTTGCTGACCAGTAACCACCAGTATTATACGTTCTCTGTCTGAAAAATGCTCCATATCTGTGCTCAGTGTGCTGCATATATCTATGCTCACACTGCTTTATTGTGGGGACTGGGGACCAGCAGTATTATATAGGAGGAGTACAGTGCAGAGTTTCGCTGACCAGTGACCACCAGTCACTCTGCCTGAAAAACGCTCCATATCTGTGCTGCATTGTAGTATATAGTAGGAGTACAGTGCATAATTTTGCTGACCACCAGTATATAATATATAGGAGTATGGTACAGAAGGCCACTGCTCTACCTACCTCTGTGTCGTCAAGTATACTATCCATCCATACCTGTGGTGCATTTCAGTTTTGCACAGTTTGCTGACCACCAGTATATAATATATAGCAGTACGGTACAGTAGGCCACTGCTCTACCTACCTCTGTGTCGTCAAGTATACTATCCATCCATACCTGTGGTGCATTTCAGTTATGTGCAGTATATATAGTAGTAGGCCATTGCTATTGATACTGGCATATAATTCCACACATTAAAAAATGGAGAACAAAAATGTGGAGGGTAAAATAGGGAAAGATCAAGATCCACTTCCACCTCGTGCTGAAGCTGCTGCCACTAGTCATGGCCGAGATGATGAAATGCCATCAACGTCGTCTGCCAAGGCCGATGACCAATGTCATAGTAGAGAGCATGTAAAATCCAAAATACAAAAGTTCAGTAAAATGACCCAAAAATCAAAATTAAAAGCGTCTGAGGAGAAGCATAAACTTGCCAATATGCCATTTACGACACGGAGTGGCAAGGAACGGCTGAGGCCCTGGCCTATGTTCATGGCTAGTGGTTCAGCTTCACATGAGGATGGAAGCACTCATCCTCTCGCTAGAAAAATCAAAATCACAGCAAAGAACTGTGCATTCTTCTAAATCACAAATCCCCAAGGAGAGTCCAATTGTGTCGGCTGCGATGCCTGACCTTCCCAACACTGGACGGGAAGAGGTGGCGCCTTCCACCATTTGCACGCCCCCTGCAAGTGCTGGAAGGAGCACCCGCAGTCCAGTTCCTGATAGTCAAATTGAAGATGTCACTGTTGAAGTACACCAGGATGAGGATATGGGTGTTGCTGGCGCTGAGGAGGAATTTGACAAGGAGGATTCTGATGGTGAGGTGGTTTGTTTAAGTTAGGCACCCGGGGAGACACCTGTTGTCCATGGGACGAATATGGCCATTGACATGCCTGGTCAAATTACAAAAAAAATCACCTCTTCGGTGTGGAATTATTTCAACAGAAATGTGGACAACTGGTGTCAAGCCGTGTGTTGCCTTTGTCAAGCTGTAATAAGTAGGGGTAAGGACGTTAACCACCTAGGAACATCCTCCCTTATACGTCACCTGCAGCGCATTCATCATAAGTCAGTGACAAGTTCAAAAACTTTGGATGACAGCGGAAGCAGTCCACTGACCACTAAATCCCTTCCTCTTGTAACCAAGCTCCTGCAAACCACACCACCAACTCCCTCAGTGTCAATTTCCTCCTTACACAGGAAAGCCAATAGTCCTGCAGGCCATGTCACTGGCAAGTCTGACGAGTCCTCTCCTGCCTGGGATTCCTCCGATGCATCCTTGAGTGTAACGCCTACTGCTGCTGGCACTGCTGTTGTTGCTGCTGGGAGTTGATCATCATCCCAGAGGGGAAGTCGAAAGACCACTTGTACTACTTCCAGTAAGCAATTGACTGTCCAACAGTCCTTTGCGAGGAAGATGAAATATCACAGCAGTCATCCTGCTGCAAAGCGGATAACTCAGGCCTTGGCAGCCCGGGCGGTGAGAAACGTGTTTCCGTTATCCACCGTTAATTCACAGGCAACTACAGACTTGATTGAGGTACTGTGTCCCCGGTACCAAATACCATCTAGGTTCCATTTCTCTAGGCAGGCGATACCGAAAATGTACACAGACCTCAGAAAAAGAGTCACCAATGTCCTAAAAAATGCAGTTGTACCCAATGTCTACTTAACCACGGACATGTGGACAAGTGGAGCAGGGCAGACTCAGGACTATATGACTGTGACAGCCCACTGGGTAGATGTATTGCCTCCCGCAGCAAGAACAGCAGCGGCGGCACCAGTAGCAGCATCTCGCAAACGCCAACTCGTTCCTAGGCAGGCTACGCTTTGTATCACCGCTTTCCAGAAAAGGCACACAGCTGACAACCTCTTACGGAAACTGAGGAACATAATCGCAGAATGGCTTACCCCAAATGGACTCTCCTGGGGATTTGTGACATCGGACAACGCCAGCAATATTGTGCATGCATTACATCTGGGCAAATTCCAGCACGTCCCATGTTTTGCGCATACATTGAATTTGGTGGTGCAGAATTATTTAAAAAACGACAGGGGCGTGCAAGAGATGCTGTCGGTGGCCCGAAGAATTGCGGGCCACTTTCGGCATTCAGCCACCGTGTGCCGAAGACTGGAGCACCAGCAAACAGTCCTGAACCTGCCCTGCCATCATCTGAAGCAAGAGGTGGTAACAAGGTGGAATTCAACCCTCTATATGCTTCAGAGGATGGAGGAGCAGCAAAAGGCCATTCAAGCCTATACATCTGCCTACGAAATAGGCAAAGGAGGGGAAATGCACCTGACTCAAGCGCAGTGGAGAATGATTTCAACGTTGTGAAAGGTTCTGCAACCCTTTGAATTTGCCACACGTGAAGTCAGTTCAGACACTGCCAGCCTGAGTCAGGTCATTCCCCTCATCAGGCTTTTGCAGAAAAAGCTGGAGACATTGAAGGAGGAGCTAAAACAGAGCGATTACGCTAGGCATGTGGGACTTGTGGATGGAGCCCTTAATTCGCTTAACCAGGATTCACGGGTGGTCAATCTGTTGAAATCAGAGCACTACATTTTGGCCACCGTGCTCGATCCTAGATTTAAAACCTACGTTGGATCTCTCTTTCCGGCAGACACAAGTCTGCAGAGGTTCAAAGACCTGCTGGTGAGAAAATTGTCAAGTCAAGCGGAACGTGACCCGTCAACAGCTCCTCCTTCACATTCTCCCGCAACTGGGGGTGCGAGGAAAAGGCTAAGAATTCCGAGCCCATCCGCTGGCGGTGATGCAGGGCAGTCTGGAGCGAGTGCTGACATCTGGTCCGGACTGAAGGACCTGCCAACGATTACTGACATGTCGTCTGCTGTCATTGCATATGATTCTCTCACCATTGAAAGAATGGTGGAGGATTATATGAGTGACCGCATCCAAGTAGGCACGTCAGACAGTCCGTACGTATACTGGCAGGAAAAAGAGGCAATTTGGAGGCCCTTGCAGAAACTGGCTTTATTTTACCTAAGTTGCCCACCCTCTAGTGTGTACTCCGAAAGACTGTTTAGTGCAGCCGCTCACCTTGTCAGCAATCGGCGTACGAGGTTACTTCCAGAAAATGTGGAGAAGATGATGTTCATCAAAATGAATTATAATCAATTCCTCCGTGGAGACATTCACCAGCAATTGCCTCCAGAAAGTACACAGGGACCTGAGATGGTGGATTCCAGTGGGGACGAATTAATAATCTGTGAGGAGGGGGATGTACACAGTGAAAGGGGTGAGGAATCGGACGATGAGGAGGAGGTGGACATCTTGCCTCTGTAGAGCCAGTTTGTGCAAGGAGAGATTAATTGCTTCTTTTTTGGTGGGGGCCCAAACCAACCAGTCATTTCAGTCACAGTTGTGTGGCAGACCCTGTCGCTGAAATGATGGGTTTGTTAAAGTGTGCATGTCCTGTTTATACAACATAAGGGTGGGTGGGAGGGCCCAAGGACAATTCCATCTTGCACCTCTTTCTTCTTTCATTTTTCTTTGCATCATGTGCTGTTTGGGGACTATTTTTTTGAAGTGCCATCCTGCCTGACACTGCAGTGCCACTCCTAGATGGGCCAGGTGTTTGTGTCAGCCACTTGTGTCGCTTAGCTTAGCCATCCAGCGACCTTGGTGCAAGTCTTTTTTTCTTTGCATCATGTGCTATTTGGGGACTATTTTTTTGAAGTGCCATCCTGTCTGACACTGCAGTGCCACACCTAGATGGGCCAGGTGTTTGTGTCGGCCACTTGGGTCGCTTAGCTTAGTCACACAGCTACCTCATTGCGCCTCTTATTTTTCTTTGCATCATGTGCTGTTTGGGGACTATTTTTTTGAAGTGCCATCCTGTCTGACACTGCAGTGCCACTCCTAGATGGGCTAGGTGTTTGTTTCGGCCACTTGGGTCGCTTAGCTTAGTCATCCAGCGACCTCGGTGCAAATTTTAGGACTAAAAATAATATTGTGAGGTGTAAGGTGTTCAGAATAGACTGAAAATTAGTGGAAATTGTGGTTATTGAGGTTAATACTATGGGATCAAAATGACCCCCAAATTCTATGATTTAAGCTATTTTTGAGGGGCTTTTGTAAAAAAACACCCGAATCCAAAACACACCCGAATCCGACAAAAAAATTTCAGGGAGGTTTTGCCAAAACGCGTCCGAATCCAAAACACGGCCGTGGAACCGAATCCAAAACCAAAACACAAAACCCGAAAAATGTCCGGTGCACATCACTATCTATAACCCTGCTTTGAGTTACATGTTAGTACTGTGGGGTGGGTAATAACATATTGTCATCTATAACCATGCTATGCGTTACACGTTAGGGCTGAGGAGTGGGTAATAACATATTGTCATCTATAAACCTGCTATTAGTCACACGTTAGTACTGTGGGGGTGGGTAATAGCATATTGTCAACTATAACCATGCTATGAGTTACACGTTAGGGCTGTGGGGTGGGTAATAACATATTGTCATCTATAAACCTGCTATTAGTCACACGTTAGTACTGTGGGGGTGGGTAATAGCATATTGTCATCTATAACCCTGCTATGATCTACACATTAGTGCTGTGGGGGTAGGTAATAGCATATTGTTATCTATAACCCTGCTGTGAGTCACGTGTTAGTACTGTGGGGGTAGGTAATAGCATATTGTTATCTATAACCCTGCTGTGAGTCACGTGTTAGTACTGTGGGGGTGGGTAATAACATATTGTCATCTATAACCCTGCTGTGAGTCACATGTTAGTACTGTGGGGGTGGGTAATAACATATTGTCATCTATAACCCTGCTGTGAGTCACATGTTAGTACTGTGGGGGTGGGTAATAGCATATTGTCATCTATAAGCCTGCTATGAGTTACACATTAGTACTGTGGGGGTGGGTAGTAGCATATTGTCATCTATAACCCTGCTGTGAGTCACACGTTAGTACTGTGGGGGTGGGTAATAGCATGGGCAGTCTTGCGAAATATTATGCAGTTTCAACTCTTTCATTCATTCCAACATTCAGCTCCACTTTTGACTGAAAAATCTGGGGGCAATGCAATCAAACTACACCAGGGGCACCACAATGTTTTTGGTTTGGGGGTAGATATCATTAATTTTGACACCCCTAAATTGCTGAATGTCACCCCAGTGTAGGGGCTGGAGCTGGGTGCAGGGCAGAGGGGGGCCTTGAGGCGGATGGAGAAGGGCTTATGGGAGGGTGGAGGGGGAGTAGTCAGAAATGGGACTATCTCCACCGTGACATTGCCCATAGCAAGCCTAGGCAGCACATGCAATCCACAAGTAATGCCTATGTTCACATCGTTCAGTGATTATTTGTATCTGCACATGTGTGAGCTTTTCTGGAAACTCATACGACGCATGTGATACATAGAGTGTACGCCCTATGGTATCAGAAGGTAGCGAAGAAGTGATGGGTGTTCTTGGGTGGTGCATGTAAAATAGTATGCTCAGTGGGCGTGTTATGGGAGTGTCAGGGGCGTGTCAATGCAAGTGGCTGCTTTCAGAGCCGCAAGCATAGGAGGCCAAGGTTAGCTGGAGAAACTGTACCTGCCATAGGGCTGGTGCAAGTATCAATGGTGTGGCCGATGATGGCATATAAGGAAACACCAATCAGTATTACAGTGTGCACAGGAGCTCACAGTGGGCATCTCAGTACCTGCATATGTAGCATCACAGATGTACAAAAAGATTGCATCAGCATTTACATAAACTTTGTGTGAGCACCAACATCGAGGATTTTTCCTTGCATGCCAGAAAGGTGTGCGAGATGTAGTTTTACCATAATGAGCACAGCCACACAAGGCGCCCACACATATGGCGTTGCAACTGCGATCCTGTATGCAGCTGATCAGTGAAAATGCCACAGCACAGGCATTTCTGCAGAGACACCCACTGGCGGTGTCTCAGACCCGCTGCTTATGTATAAAAGACGCAACATTGGCAACATCGGTCGCACCATCAAACTTTGAATCCACAGTGGCTGGCTGTGACACTCCTAGAAAACGCTTTACGACACAATTGCATTTGACAAGCCACCACCCTTTGCCCCCTGAGCATGCATGGTGTGACTGTGGCGCAGTGCTGATTACATGTCAAGGTACAGAAGGTAATATAACCCACACCGCAAAACCTGCACCCATTATTTTTAATACTTATCCTCCGGAGTCCCGCAGCGCAGCAGCAGTGCTGCAGAAATCACTGGGAAAAAAGCGTAGTGCCATTTTCCCGGTATTTCACGCAGTAGAAAAATCACTGTAAAAATGTCCACCGTACCATTGTACCGGAGATCTGCACATGCGCTGTAGACTCTGGGACAGCACTAGGGTCCCTAAGGGACCAAACTACCCTGGATTATAATGTAGATTGGGGGTAATTCAGAGTTGATCGCAGCAGCAAATTTGTTAGCAGTTGGGTAAAACCATGTGCACTGCAGGTGTGGCAGATATAACATTTGCAGAGGGAGTCGTTCCGAGTTGATCGCTCGCTAGCAGCTTTTTGCAGCGCTGTGATCAGGTTAAATCTAGAGATGAGCGCCTGAAATTTTTCGGGTTTTGTGTTTTGGTTTTGGGTTCGGTTCCGCGGCCGTGTTTTGGGTTCGAACGCGTTTTGGCAAAACCTCACCGAATTTTTTTTGTCGGATTCGGGTGTGTTTTGGATTCGGGTGTTTTTTTAAAAAAACACTAAAAAACAGCTTAAATCATAGAATTTGGGGGTCATTTTGATCCCAAAGTATTATTAACCTCAAAAACCATAATTTACACTCATTTTCAGTCTATTCTGAATACCTCACACCTCACAATATTATTTTTAGTCCTAAAATTTGCACCAAGGTCGCTGTGTGAGTAAGATAAGCGACCCTAGTGGCCGACACAAACACCGGGCCCATCTAGGAGTGGCACTGCAGTGTCACGCAGGATGTCCCTTCCAAAAAACCCTCCCCAAACAGCACATGACGCAAAGAAAAAAAGAGGCGCAATGAGGTAGCTGTGTGAGTAAGATTAGCGACCCTAGTGGCCGACACAAACACCGGGCCCATCTAGGAGTGGCACTGCAGTGTCACGCAGGATGGCCCTTCCAAAAAACCCTCCCCAAACAGCACATGACGCAAAGAAAAAAAGAGGCGCAATGAGGTAGCTGTGTGAGTAAGATTAGCGACCCTAGTGGCCGACACAAACACCGGGCCCATCTAGGAGTGGCACTGCAGTGTCACGCAGGATGTCCCTTCCAAAAAACCCTCCCCAAACAGCACATGACGCAAAGAAAAAAAGAGGCGCAATGAGGTAGCTGTGTGAGTAAGATTAGCGACCCTAGTGGCCGACACAAACACCGGGCCCATCTAGGAGTGGCACTGCAGTGTCACGCAGGATGTCCCTTCCAAAAAACCCTCCCCAAACAGCACATGACGCAAAGAAAAAAAGAGGCGCAATGAGGTAGCTGACTGTGTGAGTAAGATTAGCGACCCTAGTGGCCGACACAAACACCGGGCCCATTTAGGAGTGGCACTGCAGTGTCACGCAGGATGTCCCTTCCAAAAAACCCTCCCCAATCAGCACATGATGCAAAGAAAAAGAAAAGAAAAAAGAGGTGCAAGATGGAATTGTCCTTGGGCCCTCCCACCCACCCTTATGTTGTATAAACAAAACAGGACATGCACACTTTAACCAACCCATCATTTCAGTGACAGGGTCTGCCACACGACTGTGACTGATATGACGGGTTGGTTTGGACCCCCCCCAAAAAAGAAGCAATTAATCTCTCCTTGCACAAACTGGCTCTACAGAGGCAAGATGTCCACCTCATCATCACCCTCCGATATATCACCGTGTACATCCCCCTCCTCACAGATTATCAATTCGTCCCCACTGGAATCCACCATCTCAGCTCCCTGTGTACTTTGTGGAGGCAATTGCTGCTGGTCAATGTCTCCGCGGAGGAATTGATTATAATTCATTTTAATGAACATCATCTTCTCCACATTTTCTGGATGTAACCTCGTACGCCGATTGCTGACAAGGTGAGCGGCGGCACTAAACACTCTTTCGGAGTACACACTTGTGGGAGGGCAACTTAGGTAGAATAAAGCCAGTTTGTGCAAGGGCCTCCAAATTGCCTCTTTTTCCTGCCAGTATAAGTACGGACTGTGTGACGTGCCTACTTGGATGCGGTCACTCATATAATCCTCCACCATTCTATCAATGTTGAGAGAATCATATGCAGTGACAGTAGACGACATGTCCGTAATCGTTGTCAGGTCCTTCAGTCCGGACCAGATGTCAGCATCAGCAGTCGCTCCAGACTGCCCTGCATCACCGCCAGCGGGTGGGCTCGGAATTCTGAGCCTTTTCCTCGCACCCCCAGTTGCGGGAGAATGTGAAGGAGGAGATGTTGACAGGTCGCGTTCCGCTTGACTTGACAATTTTGTCACCAGCAGGTCTTTCAACCCCAGCAGACTTGTGTCTGCCGGAAAGAGAGATCCAAGGTAGGCTTTAAATCTAGGATCGAGCACGGTGGCCAAAATGTAGTGCTCTGATTTCAACAGATTGACCACCCGTGAATCCTTGTTAAGCGAATTAAGGGCTCCATCCACAAGTCCCACATGCCTAGCGGAATCGCTCCGTGTTAGCTCCTCCTTCAATGTCTCCAGCTTCTTCTGCAAAAGCCTGATGAGGGGAATGACCTGACTCAGGCTGGCAGTGTCTGAACTGACTTCACGTGTGGCAAGTTCAAAGGGCATCAGAACCTTGCACAACGTTGAAATCATTCTCCACTGCGCTTGAGACAGGTGCATTCCACCTACTATATCGTGCTCAATTGTATAGGCTTGAATGGCCTTTTGCTGCTCCTCCAACCTCTGAAGCATATAGAGGGTTGAATTCCACCTCGTTACCACTTCTTGCTTCAGATGATGGCAGGGCAGGTTCAGTAGTTTTTGGTGGTGCTCCAGTCTTCTGTACGTGGTGCCTGTACGCCGAAAGTGTCCCGCAATTCTTCTGGCCACCGACAGCATCTCTTGCACGCCCCTGTCGTTTTTTAAAAAATTCTGCACCACCAAATTCAAGGTATGTGCAAAACATGGGATGTGCTGGAATTTGCCCATATTTAATGCACACACAATATTGCTGGCGTTGTCCGATGCCACAAATCCACAGGAGAGTCCAATTGGGGTAAGCCATTCCGCGATGATCTTCCTCAGTTGCCGTAAGAGGTTTTCAGCTGTGTGCGTATTCTGGAAAGCGGTGATACAAAGCGTAGCCTGCCTAGGAAAGAGTTGGCGTTTGCGAGATGCTGCTACTGGTGCCGCCGCTGCTGTTCTTGCGGCGGGAGTCCATACATCTACCCAGTGGGCTGTCACAGTCATATAGTCCTGACCCTGCCCTGCTCCACTTGTCCACATGTCCGTGGTTAAGTGGACATTGGGTACAACTGCATTTTTTAGGACACTGGTGAGTCTTTTTCTGACGTCCGTGTACATTCTCGGTATCGCCTGCCTAGAGAAGTGGAACCTAGATGGTATTTGGTAACGGGGGCACACTGCCTCAATAAATTGTCTAGTTCCCTGTGAACTAACGGCGGATACCGGACGCACGTCTAACACCAACATAGTTGTCAAGGCCTCAGTTATCCGCTTTGCAGCAGGATGACTGCTGTGATATTTCATCTTCCTCGCAAAGGACTGTTGAACAGTCAATTGCTTACTGGAAGTAGTACAAGTGGGCTTACGACTTCCCCTCTGGGATGACCATCGACTCCCAGCAGCAACAACAGCAGCGCCAGCAGCAGTAGGCGTTACACGCAAGGATGCATCGGAGGAATCCCAGGCAGGAGAGGAATCGTCAGAATTGCCAGTGACATGGCCTGCAGGACTATTGGCATTCCTGGGGAAGGAGGAAATTGACACTGAGGGAGTTGGTGGGGTGGTTGGCATGAGCTTGGTTACAAGAGGAAGGGATTTACTGGTCAGTGGACTGCTTCCGCTGTCACCCAAAGTTTTTGAACTTGTCACTGACTTATTATGAATGCGCTGCAGGTGACGTATAAGGGAGGATGTTCCGAGGTGGTTAACGTCCTTACCCCTACTTATTACAGCTTGACAAAGGGAACACACGGCTTGACACCTGTTGTCCGCATTTCTGTTGAAATACCTCCACACCGAAGAGCTGATTTTTTTGGTATTTTCACCTGGCATGTCAACGGCCATATTCCTCCCACGGACAACAGGTGTCTCCCCGGGTGCCTGACTTAAACAAACCACCTCACCATCAGAATCCTCCTGGTCAATTTCCTCCCCAGCGCCAGCAACACCCATATCCTCCTCATCCTGGTGTACTTCAACACTGACATCTTCAATCTGACTATCAGGAACAGGACTGCGGGTGCTCCTTCCAGCACTTGCAGGGGGCGTGCAAATGGTGGAAGGCGCATGCTCTTCACGTCCAGTGTTGGGAAGGTCAGGCATCGCAACCGACACAATTGGACTCTCCTTGTGGATTTGGGATTTCGAAGAATGCACAGTTCTTTGCTGTGCTGCTTTTGCCAGCTTGAGTCTTTTCATTTTTCTAGCGAGAGGCTGAGTGCTTCCATCCTCATGTGAAGCTGAACCACTAGCCATGAACATAGGCCAGGGCCTCAGCCGTTCCTTGCCACTCCGTGTCGTAAATGGCATATTGGCAAGTTTACGCTTCTCCTCCGACAATTTTATTTTAGGTTTTGGAGTCCTTTTTTTTCTGATATTTGGTGTTTTGGATTTGACATGCTCTGTACTATGACATTGGGCATCGGCCTTGGCAGACGACGTTGCTGGCATTTCATCGTCTCGGCCATGACTAGTGGCAGCAGCTTCAGCACGAGGTGGAAGTGGATCTTGATCTTTCCCTAATTTTGGAACCTCAACATTTTTGTTCTCCATATTTTAATAGGCACAACTAAAAGGCACCTCAGGTAAACAATGGAGATGGATACTAGTATACAATTATGGACTGCCTGCCGAGTGCAGACACAGAGGTAGCCACAGCCGTGAACTACCGTACTGTACTGTGTCTGCTGCTAATATAGACTGGATGATAAAGAGATGTCTATGTAACTATGTATGTATAAAGAAGAAAGAAAAAAAAACCACGGTTAGGTGGTATACAATTATGGACGGACTGCCTGCCGAGTGCAGACACAGAGGTAGCCACAGCCGTGAACTACCGTACTGTACTGTGTCTGCTGCTAATATAGACTGGTTGATAAAGAGATGTCTATGTAAATATGTATGTATAAAGAAGAAAGAAAAAAAAACCACGGTTAGGTGGTATACAATTATGGACGGACTGCCTGCCGAGTGCAGACACAGAGGTAGCCACAGCCGTGAACTACCGTACTGTACTGTGTCTGCTGCTAATATAGACTGGTTGATAAAGAGATGTTTATGTAACTATGTATGTATAAAGAAGAAAGAAAAAAAAACCACGGTTAGGTGGTATACAATTATGGACGGACTGCCTGCCGAGTGCAGACACAGAGGTAGCCACAGCCGTGAACTACCGTACTGTACTGTGTCTGCTGCTAATATAGACTGGTTGATAAAGAGATGTCTATGTAACTATGTATGTATAAAGAAGAAAGAAAAAAAAACCACGGTTAGGTGGTATACAATTATGGACGGACTGCCTGCCGAGTGCAGACACAGAGGTAGCCACAGCCGTGAACTACCGTACTGTACTGTGTCTGCTGCTAATATAGACTGGTTGATAAAGAGATGTCGTAGTAGTATGTATGTATAAAGAAGAAAAAAAAACCACGGTTAGGTGGTATACAATTATGGACGGACTGCCTGCCGAGTGCAGACACAGAGGTAGCCACAGCCGTGAACTACCGTACTGTGTCTGCTGCGACTGGATGATAAATGATATAAAAAATATATATATTTCACTACTGCAGCCGGACAGGTATATATTATATATTATATAATGACGGACCTGCTGGACACTGTCTGTCAGCAGAATGAGTTTTATTTTTATAGAATAAAAAAAAAAACAACACACAAGTGAAGTCACACGACGAGTGTTTAACTTTTTCAGGCAATCACAATATAAGTATACTACTAACTATACTGGTGGTCAGTGTGGTCAGGTCACTGGTCAGTCACACTGGCAGTGGCACTCCTGCAGCAAAAGTGTGCACTGTTTAATTTTAATATAATATTATGTACTCCTGGCTCCTGCTATAACCTATAACTGGCACTGCAGTGCTCCCCAGTCTCCCCCACAATTATAAGCTGTGTGAGCTGAGCAGTCAGACAGATATATAATATATATAGATGATGCAGCACACTGGGCTGAGCCTGAGCAGTGCACACAGATATGGTATGTGACTGAGTCACTGTGTGTATCGCTTTTTTCAGGCAGAGAACGGATATATTAAATAAACTGCACTGTCTGGTGGTCACTCACTATATAATATTATGTACTCCTGGCTCCTGCTATAACCTATAACTGGCACTGCAGTGCTCCCCAGTCTCCCCCACAATTATAAGCTGTGTGAGCTGAGCAGTCAGACAGATATATAATATATATAGATGATGCAGCACACTGGGCTGAGCCTGAGCAGTGCACACAGATATGGTATGTGACTGAGTCACTGTGTGTATCGCTTTTTTCAGGCAGAGAACGGATATATTAAATAAACTGCACTGTCTGGTGGTCACTCACTAGTAAACTCTCTGCACTCTCTACACTTCTACAGTACTCCTCCTAGTCCTAAGCTCCAGTAAATCTCTCTCTCTTATAATCTAAATGGAGAGGACGCCAGCCACGTCCTCTCCCTATCAATCTCAATGCACGTGTGAAAATGGCGGCGACGCGCTGCTCCTTATATAGAATCCGAGTCTCGCGAGAATCCGACAGCGTCATGATGACGTTCGGGCGCGCTCGGGTTAACCGAGCAAGGCGGGAGGATCCGAGTCTGCTCGGACCCGTGAAAAAAACCATGAAGTTCGGGCGGGTTCGGATTCAGAGAAACCGAACCCGCTCATCTCTAGTTAAATCTTGGCAAAACTGCGCATGCGTATGCACCGCAATGCACAGGCGCGTCGTACGGGTACAAAGAGGATCGTAGCTGGGCGATGGATTTAACGAAGAATCCATTTGCACAGCCGATTGCAAGGTGATTGACAGAAAGAGGGCGTTTATGGGTGTCAAGTGTCAACTGACCGTTTTCTGGGAGTGTTTGCAAAAATGCAGGCGTGTCCAAGCGTTTGCAGGGCGGGTGTCTAAAGTCAATTCTGGGACCAAAAATACTGAAGTGATCACAGCGGCTGAGTAAGTCCAGAGCTACTCAGAAACTGCAAAAAACTTTATTGTACCGTCGGCTGCAACAGCGTTCGCACACTTGCAAAATGAAAATACACTCCCCCATAGGTGGCGACTATCTGATCGCAGCGCTGCAAAAAGTTGCCAGCGAGCGATCAACTCAGAATGACCCCCAGAGAGTTATACCCCTTTTCCACTAGCTCAAAAAACACGGGTAAATGCACGGAGGTGCGCATTTACCCGTGTTTTTTTTTAGTGGAAAAGGGTCCCCCCGCAAAAACCCTGATCAAGTGACCCATAAATCCTACCCGGGTAACTACCTGGGTAGGACACGGGAATGATCCGGGTAGGGTTGTAGTGTAAACGGAAGCCGTGTCGATGTGACACGGCTCCCGTTTACACTGTATGGAAGGGCAGCGCTGGGAGATCATGTGATCTCCCAGCGCCACCCCTGCCGCGTTACTAGCAGCGTCACCAACCCGGCAATATGCCGGGTTGGTGAGCGCAGTGGGAAAGGGGGCTGAGCACGGGCCGCAGCCGGGTAGCACCTGTGTCAGGCTCCGGGCTGCGACCCATGCTCAGTAGGTTTAAAAGGGGCAGGAGCGGATCCAGAAGAAAATTAAAGGGGGGGGGCACCATGATAGGGGAACGGTAATAGTTATATTTCCATGCACCTAAGGCATGCGTGCTCCCAGATAAGAGGAGTGGTACCACAGGGGGCGTGGCCTCACAGAATACGCCATCAGGTAATGATTGGCTGTAGGAGCGCATCCTGGTTTATTGCCAATGTTTCACCCTGATGAAAAGGGCCTTGAAATGTTAGTCACCTGTTCCATTAGTTATGGGAGCCTGGAAGGCACCCCAGCACAATATAATTATTATAGTTTTTAGTTGGTGGTGGCAGGTGCAGCATACCTTGTTTTGGGCACTGCAGTGAGACTCAGACTGCAGGACAAGAACTGCCCATCTTTGATTAGCAGAAGCAGCCAGCTGGATCTCCAACAAGCAGCATAAGACTTCTGCAGGACAGCCCTGTCACAATCACACGGGCCGCCTTCTCAAAGCTGAGGCTGAGTTTGACTGCACCTAGCATGGTGGTAAAGGAAGTGGAGCAGCTCCAGCAACCCCATTGGTTACCATACGGACTTGCTGTTAGAGCAGTGGCGGGTCCTAGTACCTGCCGGCTCTTTTATCAAATCTGACTGACGGATATAGCAGTAGTGCTGCTGCTGTTCTACTTTTGAAAAAAAAAAAAAGAGTCAGAAACGACAGGGGGGGTCACGGGCCCGATTGCCCCCCCCCCCCCCCTCCCCGGATCCGCCTATGAAAAGGGGTATAAGATTTGGGTGGGTTATTTTGTTTCTGTGCAGGGTAAATACTGGCTGCTTTATTTTTACACTACAATTTAGATTTCAGTTTGAACACACCCCACCCAAATCTAACTCTCTCTGCCCATGTTATATCTGTCCCCCTGAACTGCACATCGGTGGTGATTCAGACCTGATCGTAGCAGCAAATTTGTTAGCAGTTGGGCAAAACCATGTGCACGGCAGGGGGGCAGATAAATCATGTGCAGAGAGACTAGATTTGGGTGGGGTGTGTTCAAACTGAAATCTAAATTGTAGTGTAAAAATAAAGCAGCCGGTATTTACTCTGCACAGAAACAAAATAACCCACCCAAATCTAACTCTCTCTGCACATGTTAGAGCTGCCCCCCCCCCCCCTGCAGTGCACATGGGGCCTAATTCAGATCTGTTCGCTCGCTAGCATTTTTCGCAGCGCAGCGATCAGGTATCTACTGCGCATACATATGCACCGCAATGCGCAGAGTGCCGTACGGTTACAAAGCGGATCGTTGTTGTGCACTGGTTCTAGCGAAGAAACCATTCGCACAGCCGTTCGCAAGGAGATTGACAGGAAAAGGAAGTTTGTTGGTGGCAACTAGTGATGTACACCGGACATTTTTCGTGTTTTGGATTCGGTTCCACGGCCGTGTTTTGGATTCGGACGCGTTTTGGCAAAACCTCCCTGAAAATTTTTTGTCGGATTCGGGTGTGTTTTGGATTTGGGTGTTTTTTTACAAAACACCCTCAAAAACAGCTTAAATCATAGAATTTGGGGGTCATTTTGATCCCATAGTATTATTAACCTCAATAACCATAATTTACACTCATTTTCAGTCTATTCTGAACACCTCACACCTCACAATATTATTTTTAGTCTTAAAATTTGCACCGAGGTCGCTGGATGGCTAAGCTAAGCGACCCAAGTGGCCGACACAAACACCTGGCCCATCTAGGAGTGGCACTGCAGACCTGTGTGGACATTTGCTGACCAGCACCATCATCATACCTTGCCTTCTGTTGCATCCGTGAACCAGGACTCCTATAGGCATTGCCATTGCCCATCACAATCATAGGAGAATCCACCTATTGGAACACGGAGTTCCGAGTGAACTGTGAACCAGGACCCCAACAACTGTAGCCATTGCCATACGGACTTGTACTTCAAGGGAGCCCCTTTTAAATGGAACACAGACTCGGTAATCACATCCAATTGGATGAACAACTTCATTTCTGGTCCCTATTCATGACTGTTGATATACTGGTTGTTAATATTCTGATGAGTGCCCTATATTCTTGGTACCAGCATTAATAGAAATCCAAGTCCACCTGAAGTCAATATTGAGACATATTTTAGATTATAAGTTTTACAAAATTGTTTAATTTTTTCATTTTAAATATTATAAGTATTTTAACCATTAAATATTCACATCTTTTGGAATATATTGTGTCAATTAGCGCTGTATACCCCCCTTTTTTTCTCTTAGTGTCAGGCAGGATGGCTCTTCAATAAAATAGTCCCCAAACAGCACATGATGCAAAGAAAAAAAGAGGCGCACCAAAGTCGCTGTGTGACTAAGCTAAGCGACACAAGTGGCCGACACAAACACCTGGCCCATCTAGGAGTGGCACTGCAGTGTCAGGCAGGATGGCACTTCAAAAAAATAGTCCCCAAACAGCACATGATGCAAAGAAAAAAAGAGGCGCACCAAGGTCGCTGTGTGACTAAGCAAAGCGACACAAGTGGCCGACACAAACACCTGGCACATCTAGGAGTGGCACTGCAGTGTCAGGCAGGATGGCACTTCAAAAAAATTGTCCCCAAACAGCACATGATGCAAAGAAAAATGAAAGAAAAAAGATGTGCAAGATGGAATTGTCCTTGGGCCCTCCCACCCACCCTTAT
Source organism: Pseudophryne corroboree (assembly GCF_028390025.1). NCBI lineage: Eukaryota > Metazoa > Chordata > Amphibia > Anura > Myobatrachidae > Pseudophryne > Pseudophryne corroboree. The sequence goes on from NC_086448.1 coordinate 638,335,358, forward strand.
GTTGTATAAACAGGACATGCACACTTTAACGAACCCATCATTTCAGCGACAGGGTCTGCCACACGACTGTGACTGAAATGACTGGTTGGTTTGGGCCCCCACCAAAAGAAGAAGCAATCAATCTCTCCTTGCACAAACTGGCTCTACAGAGGCAAGATGTCCACCTCATCATCATCCTCCGATTCCTCACCCCTTTCACTGTGTACATCCCCCTCCTCACAGATTATTAACTCGTCCCCACTGGAATCCACCATCTCAGGTCCCTGTGTACTTTCTGGAGGCAATTGCTGCTGGTGAATGTCTCCACGGAGGAATTGATTATAATTCATTTTGATGAACATCATCTTCTCCACATTTTCTGGAAGTAACCTCGTACGCCGATTGCTGACAAGGTGAGCGGCTGCACTAAACACTCTTTCGGAGTACACACTGGAGGGAGGGCAACTTAGGTAGAATAAAGCCAGTTGTGCAATGGCCTCCAAATTGCCTCTTTTTCCTTCCAGTATACGTACGGACTGTCTGACGTGCCAACTTGGATGCGGTCACTCATATAATCCTCCACCATTCTTTCAATGGTGAGAGAATCATATGCAGTGACAGTAGACGACATGTCAGTAATCGTCGGCAGGTCCTTCAGTCCGGACCAGATGTCAGCACTCGCTCCAGACTGCCCTGCATCACCGCCAGCGGGTGGGCTCGGAATTCTTAGCCTTTTCCTCGCACCCCCAGTTGCGGGAGAATGTGAAGGAGGAGATGTTGACGGGTCACGTTCCGCTTGACTTGACAATTTTCTCACCAGCAGGTCTTTGAACCTCTGCAGACTTGTGTCTGCCGGAAAGAGAGATCCAACGTAGGTTTTAAATCTAGGATTGAGCACGGTGGCCAAAATGTAGTGCTCTGATTTCAACAGATTTACCACCCGTGAATCCTGGTTAAGCGAATTAAGGGCTCCATCCACAAGTCCCACATGCCTAGCGGAATCGCTCTATTTTAGCTCCTCCTTCAATGTCTCCAGCTTCTTCTTGTCAAAGTCGAAAAATATTGTAATGCATACACCATGTACTAACCCCATTCACATGCCCGCTGTTAGGCGCGGCGGTCTTTGTCCGCGCTCTGACCGAGCAGCGGTCACGGCCGCCGCGCCTCTCGCTTTGTCTGCTTCCGCACGGCGCCTAGCAACACCGGGACGCCGTGCGCGCGATAGCCGCCGGGTCCCTGGCAACGCTAGGACGCCGTGCGCCCAGGGCCACCGGGTCCATGGCAACAGGGACGCCACATGCGGACCGCGTTCCCCGTTTCCATGAGAGTACTCACACCTGTTCTCCCCTGGTCGTGCAGCAAGGCAGCTGCACGACATTCATCAATCAGGCTCTGCACTGCATTTGGAGGGTTCCCTGTTATATGCCTCCTCAGTGCCTCACACAAACGCCGGTGATAGCTTCCTGCATGCTGTTCCTGCCTGGTAACATCTGTTCCTGATTTGGCTGTATCTGGTCGATCCTACTCCCTGGGCTCCCGAGTCCTGGAGTTCTGAAGCCGGTCCTGGGAATCCTTCCTGTCCAAAACTAACCTGTTGCAGTCATCCAAGGGTTCTCGTTATTTGGGGTTCTCTCCCGGTTTCGTGAGTAGCGGCTTCTGCCGCGAGTTGCGGCCTAGGCCGCCTTTACTTTGTATTTCTTTTGTGTTGGAGGTTTTTGCGGAGGTTTCCGTTTTTCACTGTCCTCCCCGGAACTCGGCGGTGCCGTGTAGGGGAACGGACAGTGGTATCATTTGTTGTCCTTTTTCCTTGGCGGCGTGCCGCACATACCTTTAGTTTTAGGGTAGTTAGTAGCCCCTAGCTTCTGTTTGTTTTAGTTAGAGGTCCCCTTGTTTTACCCTGTCTCGGTTCACGCTTTGTCACTCTCTAAGACCTGGGGGCATCGGAGTTGGGCAGACCTAATCCGCCCTTCAAACGCGGCTGCCGTGGGCCCAAGAAACCATAGTCGTTCAGGCGTGAGTCGACCACACGGGTAAGACAACGGAAGTAGGGTGCTAGGGGCTATTCCCGTACCTCTCCTTAGTTCAGCGTCACGTTCTGGTGCTCTGAACTCGTATCACTACATCTCTCCAGTTCTGAGCATCAGGAACGTAACATTATCACCGGCCAAAATAAAAATAAAAAAAAAGTTTATTTTTTCTTTTGTATTGGTGGGCCTAGAAATTCGGCCTCATGAATCCGGCAGTTTTAGGTCCAAATCCCAGTCAGCTTTTGGCCAACCAGATTCAGGAACTTCTCAGATGGTTCAGGACCTCACTCTTCGGGTGAGATCGCAGGAAGATCTTTTGCGAGCCTCCCCGAGTATGGTTCCAGAACCAAAAATGCATTTACCTGACCGTTTTTCGGGTAACCGAAAGGATTTTTTTAATTTTAAGGAAGCTTGTAAGCTTTATTTTCGTTTAAGGCCCCGTTCCTCTGGTACTGAGTCTCAACGGGTCGGGATTGTGATGTCTTTACTCCAAGGTGATCCACAGACCTGGGCTTTTGGGCTAAGAGTGGATGATGTTGCCTTGCTATCAGTAGATGCCTTTTTTAAGTCCTTAGGCCTTTTGTATGATGACCCTGATAGAGAAGCATCAGCTGAGAGCCACCTGCGTGCACTAAAGCAAGGGAAAAATCCAGCAGAGGCGTATTGTACCGAGTTTCGCCGTTGGTCGAACGACTGTGGCTGGAATGACCCGGCCCTGCGCAGTCAGTTTTGCCTCGGTTTGTCTGAAGTTATTAAAGACAGTCTCCTTCAGTACCCCGCTCCTGAGACTAGACAAACTCATGGAGCTCGCTATTAAAATTGATCGTCGTCTCCGAGAGCGGAGGGCTGAAAGAGGAGCTACTTTTAGGCCTAGTCCATGTGTATATACTTTTCCTGAGGACATCGAGGAGCCCATGCAAATGGGTCTCTCCCGCTGTCCCCAGAGGAAAGAACCAGAAGGCTAATTTCTAGGCTTTGTTTGTATTGTGGTGGCAAGGGACATATTGCACGTAATTGCCCGAATAAGCAGGGAAACGCTCTGACCAAGTGAGTAGTGAGGGGGTTCACTTGGGTCTGCAGTTAATCTCCTCAAATGATTCCTTATTAGTTCCTGTAAAAATTTCCTTTGGTAGCCTCAGTTCGTTGGTGTCGGCCTTCGTCGACAGTGGAGCTGCGGGAAATTTCATGGATCTTAGTTGGGCTCAGGCTTTAGGCGTTCCACAGATACCTTTGGATAAACGTATCACCATGCACGGCTTGGATGGTGGTCCGCTTTCTAATGGGGTTATCACTCACCGCACACCTCCAGTACAACTGACAGTGGGGGCCCTACATTCAGAGAAAATCGAATTTTACCTTACCCATTGTCCGGCTGTCCCCGTAGTTTTGGGTCACCCCTGGCTTACCTTTCATAATCCCACCATAGATTGGCGGTCTGGGGAGATTTCCCAATGGGGTCCCTTTTGTGTTAAGGAGTGTATTTCCCGTCCAGTCCGGGTTGCGGCAGTCACCCCAGAACTTATTCCTTTGGAATATCAGGACTTTGCCGATGTTTTCTCCAAGGGTAATGCGGATATACTGCCTCCCCATCAGTCCTATGACTGCGCTATTGATTTAGTTCCCGGTGCCTCTTTACCTAAGGGGAGATTATATGCCCTGTCCGGGCCGGAAACCACGGCAATGAATGATTCATTAGGCCCTCGAAATCTCCATTAAGTGCAGGGTTCTTTTTTGTTGAGAAAAAAGATGGGTCGCTCAGACCATGTATTGATTTTCGGGCTCTGAATAAAATTTCTGTTAAAGACACCTACCCCTTGCCATTGATTTCAGTACTGTTTGATCAGCTCCGGTCTGCCGTTATCTTCTCTAAGATCGATCTTAGAGGGGCTTACAATCTCATCCGAATAAAATCTGGGGATGAGTGGAAGACGGCTTTCAGCACACAGTCAGGTCATTATGAATACCTGGTGATGCCGTTTGGGCTGTCTAATGCTCCTGCAGTGTTTCAAGATCTCATTAATGACGTCCTTCGTGACTTTCTAGGAAAGTTCGTAGTCGTTTATTTAGACGACATTTTGATTTACTCTGAGTCTGTTGAACAACATATTACCCATGTGCGACTGGTCCTTCAAAAATTACGGGAGAATCACTTATACGCCAAACTGGAGAAATGTGATTTCCACATCACAGAAGTGTCCTTCCTGGGGTGTATTATTTCTCCTAAGGGGTTTTTCATGGAACCAAAGAAACTCCAGGCCATCCTAAATTGGGCACAACCCACGAACTTAAAAGCAATTCAGCGCTTTTTAGGGTTTGCAAATTATTATAGGCGTTTTATTCATACCTTCTCTGATTTGGTCGCTCCTATAGTAGCACTGACTAAAAAAGGAGCGGACCCTTCCAATTGGTCACCTGAAGCCGAGTCTGCCTTTCTGGCCTTGAAGCAGGCCTTTGTCTCAGCTCCTGTTCTCAGGCACCCTAACCCGGAGCTCCCCTTTATTGTCGAGGTAGATGCCTCAGAGGTTGGAGTGGGGGCTATCCTTTCTCAGGAAGACCCGAAGTCTCAGGAATTACACCCTTGTGCCTTCATGTCCAGGAAATTCTCCTCCGCAGAATCCAACTATGATGTTGGTAATCGAGAATTGTTGGCAGTTAAATGGGCTTTCGAAGAGTGGAGGCATTGGCTGGAAGGAGCTAGGCATACCATTACAGTGTTTACTGACCACAAGAACCTGCAGTATATTGAGTCAGCTAAACGGCTTAATACTCGACAGGCACGTTGGGCGCTGTTTTTTACTCGTTTCAGGTTTATTATCACCTTCAGGCCCGGTTCCAAGAATACGAAAGCTGATGCCTTGTCACGTTGTTTTCTTCCGGTTCACAATAACCATCCGGCAACTACCCCCATAGTTCCATCATCTGTCATCCGAGCAGGCCTCACACAGGATTTATTTACACAGCTAGTCCAGCTTCAGCAGCAGGCTCCCAAAGTTACTCCTGCAGACCGTCTCTTCGTCCCTGAATTTCTGAGAGGCACTGTTCTAGCTGAGTTTCATGATAATAAAGTTTCCGGTCATCCGGGTGTTACTAAAACCTTGGAATTAATTTCTCGCTTGGTGTGGTGGCCTAATCTTTCCAAGGACGTAAGGGAATTTGTCCTTTCTTGTCAGGTCTGCGCTCAGCACAAGATATCCCGATCGTTGCCAGTCGGGCAACTCATGCCTTTTAGCCATCCCTCTTAGGCCATGGTCACACATTTCCATGGATTTTGTGGTGGACCTTCCTCTTTCATCTGGATTCCAGGTCATTTGGGTGGTGGTAGACCATTTTAGTAAGATGGCTCACTTCATTGCTCTTCCCCGATTACCCTCCGCTCAAGTTTTGGCAGTTTTGTTTCTCCGCCATGTCTTCAGGCTCCATGGTTTACCCATGGATATTGTCTCTGACCGGGGACCACAATTTATTGCCCATTTCTGGAAACGTTTTTGTACCTCATTAAATATGAAGCTCTCTTTAACATCTGGATACCATCCACAGTCTAACGGACAAACTGAACGTGTTAATCAGTCATTAAAGCAGTATTTACGGCTGTATTCGGCCAAACTTCAGAATGATTGGTCTGAATTTCTTCCTTTGGCCAAGTTTGCCTATAATAACTCTTGCCATTCTTCCACCAAGGAGTCTCCTTTCTTTTCGGTCCTGGGCTTTAATCCTAGAGCCAATTCCTTTTATGCTCATATTCCAGGCTCTTCGTTGACCGTAACTTCCCGCCTCAGAATAATTTGGAAAAAGGTGCACCTTGCCCTGAAGAAGGCTGCCTTCCGAGAGAATTTTTTTTCGGATAGGTTCCGACGCCCGTGCACTCTTAAGGTGGGAGATAAGGTGTCAACCCGTAACATCAAGCTCCGACAACCCTCGGCTAGATTGGGACCCAAATTTATTGGACCGTTTCTTATTGTCAAGAAAGTCAATCCAGTGGCTTTTCGGCTGCGGTTGCCTAAATCACTTAAAGTTGGCAACACTTTCCACTGCTCTCTTTTGAAGAAATATATTGTTTCCAGGAGGTTCCCCCGGAAGATTTCCCAAGGTAGACTTCCGGTGGATGTTCAGGGTCAACAAGAGTGGATTGTTCAGGGTCAACAATCTATAGATTGTAAGCTTGCGAGCAGGTCCTTCCTACCTCTATGACTGTTATCACCCAGTTTGTTATTATTATTTCAAATTGTAAAGCGCAACGGAATTTGCTGCGTTATATAAGAAACTGTTAATAAATAAATAAGAGTTCCTGGTGGAGAAGGTTTTAGATTCTAAGCTTTCTCGTGGCCGGCTTTATTTTTTGGTCCACTGGAAAGGCTATGGCCCGGAAGAAAGGTCTTGGCTGTTGGATAAGGAATTACATGCTCCTAAACTTAAGAAGATATTCTTTCAGGAGTTTCCTCAGAAACCCGGCTCTAGGGGTTCTTTAACCCCTCCTCAAGGGGGGGTACTGTTACTCACACCTGTTCTCCCCTGGTCGTGCAGCAAGACAGCTGCACGACATTCATCAATCAGGCTCTGCACTGCCATTGGAGGGTTCCCTGTTATATGCCTCCTCAGTGCCTCACACAAATGCCGGTGATAGCTTCCTGCATGCTGTTCCTGCCTGGTAACGTCTGTTCCTGATTTGGCTGTATCTGGTCGATCCTGCTCCCTGGGCTCCCGAGTCCTGGAGTTCTGAAGCCGGTCGTGGGAATCCTTCCTGTCCAAAACTAACCTGTTGCAGTCATCCGAGGGTTCTCGTTATTTGGGGTTCTCTCCCAGTTTCGTGAGTAGCGGCTTCTGCCGCGAGTTGCGGCCTAGGCCGCCTTTACTTTGTATTTCTTCTGTGTTGGAGGTTTTTGCGGAGGTTTCCGCTTTTCACTGTCCTCCCCGGAACTCGGCGGTGCCGTGTAGGGGAGCGGACAGTGGTATCATTTGTTGTCCTTTTTCCTTGGCGGCGTGCCGCACATACCTTTAGTTTTAGGGTAGTTAGTAGCCCCTAGCTTCTGTTTGTTTTAGTTAGAGGTCCCCTTGTTATTACCCTGTCTCGGTTCACGCTTTGTCTCTCTCTAAGACCTGGGGGCATCGGAGTTGGGCAGACCTAATCCGCCCTTCAAACGCGGCTGCCGTGGGCCCAAGAAACCATAGTCGTTCAGGCGTGAGTCGACCACACTGGTAAGACAACGGAGGTAGGGTGCTAGGGGCTATTCCCGTACCTCTCCTTAGTTCAGCGTCACGTTCTGGTGCTCTGAACTCGTATCACTACATCTCTCCAGTTCTGAGCATCAGGAACGTAACACCCGCTGCGCGTGCACTTATTCCGCCGTGCGTGCACATATCCGCAATTTGCGTAGGATCACTCCTGCGATCATGCGCGTGGTATGGGTATTTACGGCGGAGTTTGTGAGCGCATAGAGGGTTATCAGAACATTACATATTTAACCCAAATAGTGCACTTTGTACACATAGCTCCCCTACACCACATCAGCAAGTATCAACAGTTTAAATGATTCCAGGACTAAGGGATTCACCTTTGCATGATAGGAAGGGACAGACACAGGTTATAGGGTGATGTCTAGTATCCAGTTGTAGGGCATTTTAGGGTAACATTCCGGTGTTGGTTAGAGAAAGATCGCATGTTCCTGCGTATAGTTATGTGCAGAAGTAGAATATAGATATGAACTGTATTTACTGTATATTATGTATGCGGCGGGAATCCAGAGGATACCACCCACAAGAGCAGTTGGGGAAAGACATCACCCACCTTTTCAAATCAACCTATGACCTCTCCTGTAATGTAAAGATGCACCTCTGTGTCCAATGAACAAAGGGATTACAGTAACCATTGTATTGTATATGGAAGTTGTGTATAAAAAGCCTGTTGCTGCCTGGCCGGTCAGAAGACTCTGAACGCTTTCTACCTGATAAGCGGAGGACCGGCCGGGTTGCGCAAGTGAACATTCTCACATATGTACATTGACTGTAGCCATTATTCTGTTGTAGATTTATCTTGTTAGCCTGTAGTGTATAAACTGTACTGTTATCCCCTTTCAAATAATCCACTGTGGCCTTAGAACCCAGCGGTTAACTACATATCGGTGTTGTGTCCTCATTTCCCTGCTAGGGGTTTAAAGTGTATTTAACTATATAAAGTTTAAGTGTATTGATAAGGTGTGTACGCACTGCGGGTACTTAATACCGTCAGCACTGCGTAAGGTTTAAGGTGTAACATCATTACAGTGCTTTGCGGCACAAGGTTTAGAGTGTAAGAATAACATTGCATTTGCATTACGAATAAAGTTTAAAGTTTAATAAGTGTGTGCGCGTGCTGCGCGTACTCTGTACACCCAGCGCGGCGTGTGTAAGCTAAGTACGTACAACGTACGGGACTCTGTACGCAAATACCGTGCGAAGTGCGTAGCATGTGTATTAAGTCTAGCGGCCGCAGCGGCTCAATGGTAAGAGTGTGTTTAGAGGTATAGCTTTATAGTTTAAGATAATATCGACATTATCAATTGGGGGCTCGTCCGGGTTTTTCCTCATACCCGCAGCCTAGCAGGTTACAGCAGACTTTATCTATCAGCAAAGGGCGGACAGGTATCCTACGTAAGCCTTCTCCTGGTTGGTGGATACACTCTCAATTGCTGATAAGATAAGCGTCTGCTCTGCATGGTTTGTGGGGATGCTGGTGGGATCCGTAAGGTAAATACGCAAAGCTATTTTTACAGTCTGTGAATTTCTGTTTGGCGCCAAATGCGCACACAACACACGCATACACCTGTATTTTGTACTTTGCATATCTGCTCACATTGTTGCCATAAGTATTGATTATTAGATTCATTTTTGACCTGTGCTGAGAAATTTGTTGCTATTTAGTTAAAATATAGACTAGATATTAAGTGAGTAAAATGTAAAAACACAAATACAGTCTGGCCTAGTTAAACAGGTTTATACAGAAAGATACTGTGTTATGTTAAGTAAACGATTATAGGTAATATCGCTTACATTTATAGAAGTGTGGGATTTGTACTATTGCGGACATACGGTCTTTGTACACGTGTCTCGGATAAAGTACGGGACTGCGTACGCAACGTAAAGACGTACGCACGATCGCGTGGTTACTCAACGTGCGTTAGGATACGGCCGCTAAGTACAAATTACACAATAGCATTGTTTAGTTTAGGCGCGAAACGGTAGCCACGCGGTAATAGCACAAATTGCTCTGGTCCAAGATTTAGTTTAAATAAAACTTTTTTTTACTGCATTACCTCTGGTACTAAGGCTGCTTATCTGAATGAAAGTTAATTTTCTGTACAGAAAAAAACAAAGTGTATTTGAGTGAACGAGCGTGAGTGTGCAAACAATAAAGGTTTTGTGGACCCAGGGAATTCGGGATCCCGTAGGAGACAACACCAGGTGAGTGGACACTTGGTGGCGTGAGACTGGCTTGCTCACGTTAACATTAATTAAGGTACAAAGGAGCAAGGTAGCAGATACCACAGACCAAAGGTCAGCGAAGGTTTAGAGTACCGCAGACCAAAAGGTCAGCGAGGTTTTGTTTAGGTGCCACAACCAAAAGGGGTTAGCGAAGAAACCCATATAGGCCATTTGATTGATACGCTCCGGCTGAGGTTTCGCAGCCTGAAAAACGATTCCATTGGTCGTATGGCGGATAAGTAACAGTTACCTATACGCTGTGCGATTGTACCGCTCGTTCGTGGGTGCAATACTTAGCGCAACGTGATACCCTTTTTACGAGCTTTGCGTAAAATCGCGGGATCATAAGCGCTGGATGTAGCATACGCAAGCGTGATTTGTGTAAAAAAATTTTTTGGGTTTTAAGGAAATTTTGCTGGTCACTCAGGAAATCTCCAACAACCAATATTTACTGGGAAGGGTAAGTCACTCCCATATACTTCCAGTGAATAGAGGTTACATAGGGGCCCTAGGTTGGGTACATTGCCTGCGCTATCAACAGTGTATGGTAGTACTGGCCAACGTGGGCGTGAGTGGGTGAGAGCACTCGTTAAACTTTCACCGTTGCCTTATATTGAGTATTTTGTTTTTTTGTAGGAATTAGCTGAGAAGGCAATACCTGCAAAATATGGGGGCCAGTTGCTCAAGTAAGGGACGTGCAACCAGGGTTCAGGTTGATATTCCGCGGCCCATGGGGTCAGCGAGGTACATAATGTGTGAGAAGTATGGATCACACACAGAGGTTTTATGCAATGAATGGGAACGTATGACTGCGGAAGATAGGGAACCATTCCCTAGGATAGGCAGTTTTGAACCAGAGGTGTTGCAGAATTTAAGGTTTAGGATATGTCTGATAAAATCCCGAAAACAAAGGGTCAGACACACAAACTGTTTACATTTATGGCAGCAAGAGGGTGATATGCAGAGGGAACTAGCTCACGCAGCCGGTTCTAAACCTAGCAGGAAACTGATGGCAACTGCACCACCACCACCGTATATTACAGGGGAGAGAGTGGCTACAGACAATGGCATACTGATATATGATAAGAGTAAAGTTGATAAATGTACTAATGCTAACCCGTGCAAGTTGTATCCCATTTAAACTTCCCTCAGGACTGCGAGCAAGAAGATGAGCCCAGCACGATATCGGCACTCTCTCTAGCAGCCACCATACAAGACACCCAGGTGGGCACGGACCAACCAATAAGAGTAGTGAAGGCCCCTAGCGGAGGAGTAGGTGAGGTCGTGTCCACAGGTAAGTACGGTACAGTATATTATGCAGAGACAATTGCACCTTACATTGTAGAAGCAACTCAGAATTATGTAATTGAACTAAATCCTGTCAGGGTGATCGCAGTCCCCAATGGGAGGACTGACGCTCATGGAGTCACTCCTATCAGGAACATTGCTATGCATTTACATAAAATGGAAAAAAAAACAGAAAAACAGAGCTAGAGTCAAAATCCTAAACACATTTAATATATTAGTGTTAAAAGACAACTTTAAAATTCAATTAAACTAACAAATCACACATGAAAGTAAAATGTCCATTGACCATGGGGATGATAAAATTGGCTAATTTCTGCCACTACTTTGCAACACCTTATGACCGAGTTACTGATATATTTGCCAGATTCACGTATGAGGACTTTGGTATAAAGAAATGTCCATTATTACCAGCCTTGTGTTCCTATGTTGGGATCCGTAGCAATTCTCATCTACCACCCTCACATATTGTAGCTGCCAGCGCGCTGCGGGAGGGTCACAACCTACAATAGGGGTTAGGCCACACCTGTAGTGTGCAGCCAGTGAAGTTGATTGCTAGCCTAGGTAGTGAACCTGAGGTCACAGTTGATGTAGCTGGTAGATCACTACCTTTTCTTGTAGATACAGGGGCGGCCAGGTCAGTGTTAAATTCAACGGTAGGTATGAAAACCACGGGTAAAACAATTTCAGCAATGGGAGTAACAGGAATAGTGCAACACTACCCTTTAAGTAGACCAGCGGAGATTACGATAGGGCCTTTGCAGACCAAGCATTCCTTTTTGCTAGCTGCATCGGCTCCGACTAATCTACTTGGGAGAGATTTATTGTGTAAAATGAGGTGTGTCATATATTGTACTCCTGAGGGTGTCTTCTTAGATATACCCTAGAATCACGTTCAGGAAGTGCAGGATATGTTAGACACCCCATAAAGGTTAATGTCACACTCTGCTGTTATAGACAGGTGTCCATCCAAGGTAGAGGAAATGATCTCCCAGATACCGGAATCCCTCTGGACCAAAGATGGACAAGACACTGGATTGATGGCAAATGTAGCTCCTGTAGTAGTGCAAGTAAAAGATGGTAGGATAGCTCCAAAAATCCCACAGCATCCTCTGAAGCCAGAGGTGGAATTAGGAGTGTACCCAGTCATAGAGCGCTTGCTACAACAGGGCATCCTAGTTAGGATGTCCAGCACTGCCAATAGTCCCATCTTCCCTGTGAAAAAGAGTGGGGGGAGGGGTTACAGGCTAGTGCAGGATCTAAGGGGGATAAACAAGATAGTTGAGAGCCAATTCCCCGTAGTGCCAAATCCAGCTGTCATTCTCATGCAAATCCCCCCTACTGCAAAATTTTTCACTGTAATTGACCTCTGTTCTGCATTCTTTTCGGTCCCTCTGCACCCTGACAGCCAATATTTGTTTGCATTCACATACAGAGGAGTACAGTACACCTGGACTCCTCTACCCCAAGGTTTCATTGACAGCCCAAGTATTTTCTCCCAGGCTTTGCATGACTGTTTACAATTCTTTCAACCTGAGAGCGGGTCAGTATTAACACAGTATATAGATGACTTACTGCTGTGTTCTGATTCACTCGAATCGTCCTTGAAAGACACGAAACAGCTTCTGTTTCACCTTTCTAATACGGGACACAAGGTTTCAAAGGACAAGTTGCAGTTGTGCCAGACCAAAGTAAAATATTTGGGACATTGCTTGACACAAGGCCTTAGACACCTCACCGCTGATAGAATACAGGCGATTCGCAACATGACTCTGCCACAAACCCAGCAACAGATCCGCACTTTTCTTGGAATGTGTGGGTACTGCCGAAACTGGATCCCAGGGTTCTCCATATTGGCTTTACCTTTGCAGGAAATGGTCTCCTCGAACAAACCAGATCGGATCTCTCACACAGATGAGTCCGAACTGGCATTTGAGAGACTTAAACAGTGTCTATCACAGGCACCTGCATTAGGCATGCCAGATTATGGGAAACCCTTTGAATTGTACGGTACGGAAAGTGCTGGGTGCGCGGCAGGTGTCCTAACCCAGAGACATGGGGATGCCAGCAGGCCGGTAGCTTACTACAGTGCACAGTTGGACAACCTGACCATCCATACACCTCATGCAGTGTCAGCCTTACTGAACTCTGCCCAAACCAGACATGTCTCATCTGCACGGTTTACAAGGTGGGAATTAGTACTAATGGCCCCTGTAAACATCACCATAAAGAGATGCAGCGCACTAAATCCTGCAACTTATCTGCCAGGTGTGCCTGGACAGGCACAAAGGGTGGAGGATGAGAATGATGGTGAAGGAGGATTTAGTACAGACACTGACACACATGATTGTATGGAATATCTGAACCAAACTTTCACTGCAAGACCCGACATTAGTGACAACCCACTGGAAGGCGTAGATTTTACCTTTTACACTGACGGTAGTTGCCACAGACAGACGGACTCGGGAGACCTGTGTACTGGATACGCAGTCGTAGATGACAGAGGTATCATAGAAGCTGAACCCCTGGGCCCACCGCACTCAGCACAAGTTGCTGAGCTGGTCGCCCTAACCAGAGCGTGTGAATTGGCTAAGGGTAAGTCAGCCAATATATATACAGATTCTAGGTATGCCTTTGGAGTAGTGCATGATTTTGGGGCCCTATGGCGCCTCAGAAATTTCATGATGGCAGCTGGCACACCTGTAGCGCATGCATCCTATATAAAAAGACTTCTAACAGCGATACAGGAACCTGACAGAGTGGCTGTTATCAAGTGCAAAGCCCACACTTACAGTCAAGACCCAGTGTCACTTGGTAACAGCCGGGCAGACAAAGCTGCTAAATCAGCAGCCAGCACCCCCATACAAACAGATATCACACCACTGATGGTATTCAACACCGTCAACACACAAAAATTAAGTGAAATGCAAAATTTGTGTTCTCCACAGGAAAAGGCAGTCTGGAGGTCAAAAGGGTATGGCCAGGAGTCCTAAGGACTCTGGACAGATGGACAGGGTAAGCCAGTAGCTCCCAGAGCATATCTTTCAAGCTTAGCTGAGGCGGCACACGGTCTGACTCATCTGGGCAAAGAGGGTATGTGTAAGCTGGTGAGAGCCTACTGGTGTGCGCCAGGATTCTCTTCTCATGCGGGTAAGAGAGCAATGACATGTCTTATCTGCTTGAGGAAGAATATTGGAAAATCAATACCAACAGAACCATCCCATATCCCGCCAACAGACGGCCCTTTTCAGGTAATAAAGATTGATTTCATACAGTTACCACCCTGCAGAAATTTAAAATATGTGTTAGTCTGTATTGATGTGTTTTCCAATTGGGTAGAAGTGTTCCCCGCAGCCACAAATACTGCTACATTCACTGCAAAGAAAATTGTGCAGGAATTTGTGTGCAGATATGGTATCCCTAAAATAATTGAAAGCGATAGGGGTACCCATTTTACAGGTGAAGTCTTTCAGGTTATGTGCAAACTGATGGGAATTAATAGCAAGCTGCATACTCCGTACCGCCCACAGGCGAGTGCGAAGGTGGAAAGAGTAAACAGCACTATTAAGAACAAGCTGAGCAAAGTGATGGCTGAAACTGGATTGTTGTGGCCAGAGGCTTTGCCACTTGTATTGTACAGCATCAGAACCACTCCCAGGTCCCCCCTTAACCTATCACCCTTTGAGATTCTTTTTGGTCGACAACCCCATGTAATGATTGACCCCCAGGATGATTTGAAATGCAATAATGAGGTGACTGTAAAATATTTGGTTAAGATGAGCCAGCAGCTGAGGAATCAAAACAGAAATCTAAAGCTGGTGATTCCTGACCTACCAAACAGTAATTGTGATGACATTGAACCTGGGGATTATGTAATGATTTGACATTTTCTACGCTCAGGTTGCCTCATTGACAGGTGAGAAGGACCATAACAAGTCTTACTAACCAGCACGACAGCATTAAAGGTTGCCGAAAGAGAGACTTGGGTCCACTCGTCCCACTGTAAGAAGGTCGCTGACCCAGAGAGAGCCCGTGTCAAAGAGCAGAGTGTAGAGAACATCGTATCACTGGAGTGTCTGTTCCAGGAAGGCTGAGAGGCAGGACTGCTGTCACGGAACCTGAGCGCGGAGAACAACAAGACCAGAGGCGGTTGTCGCACCAGTTTTTCTTTTTCCTTTTTATTATTTTCTCCATTCCCATTACCCTCCTTGCCTCCCCCTTCTTGTTCCTTTTTATCTCCCCTTAACAAGATGGACTTACCCCAAGAGACTGCGTTCCGGGTTTTCCTGTTAATCCTGTTGTTGACGAGAACAGTCTGTTTCGGTGAGAGTACCAGAGAGGTCGAGAAAGGATCTGGAATGGGTTCTGATGGCAAGGATGGATTTGTAGAATTCCAAGAGCAACACACCCATCGAGCAAAGGCGAGTATCAGAAAACGATCTGGTAGTCAGGAAACTAGGATGCACTGTGAAGGGTTATTAGCTGAGGAAAATTGCATTTGTAGGAATTGTGAAAACATAGTTGAGGATGGGTGCATCCAGAGATGTCAGTCCAGCCTTAATATCAACATGGACCGTCATCCATTGAGTGATTATCACTCACTAGTGGGTAAGGTTTTAAACCAAACAGAATGCTGGGTGTGCTCACAAGTACCTCAAGGTCAGAGCAAGTCAGGATTAGTACCATACCCCTTAGCAATAGATGAGGTACTCGAATTACGGGGTGGGAGACCGGTGGACAAGAAATGTAATATTTCTAGGCCCCCTAGTTTGAAGCTCCACCAGCTTGAAGCTCCACCAGTACCATGTAGATAGTATGTTTCAACATTTCCAATTCCTGAAAGCCGGGAAACTGGGAGGTGACATGGAATAACCAGACCATGGCATTTTCACACAGAGCTGATAGGATACCCGTAGACTCTGAAATTATACGCCAAATAGCCAACAGTGGAAGGTATTTTCGGTATAGGTATACTCAAGGAAGTAAGACCATGCGGGTTGGAGAAGTATCACAAGGGTACTGTGCGCATATCATACAGCCTGATACGTGTACTGAACAGATGAGAGAGTTAGGGATAGGATTGTTCACTTGGAAAGTTTGCAATATGGTAATGGCATATTCTGTCCCATATGTTCTCCCTGATGATGCTTATTTCATATGTGGGAGGAAGGCGTATAAGTGGCTTGCCCCAAACTCAGAGGGATTGTGTTACATTGGAAGAGTGTTGCCAGAGGTTATGACCATAACCCATGATAAGATGAAAGACGTTCACCGCAGTGCTCAAGCTCCTTATACTCATACTCATTATGAACACATCGTTAAGAGACACCTTATAGATAGGACAGAGCACGTAGCCTCTGATTTGATCCACGAATCCACCGGGATTCAATTCCTTCTCGCATTAGACATCACCCGTACTGCCAGAGGAATTATAAATTATAGATATATCCATGCGCTAGCGAACCTGATAGATAATATCACCGAGATGTATGATGACACCTTCAGGTTTACAGGAAGGGAGTTGCAAGCTTACAAAACAGAACTGATCCAGCACAGGATGGTCCTCAATTATATCACAGCGGTGACGGGTGGGTACTGTGTCACATTGGCTACTCAATATGGTGTGAAGTGCTGCACGTATATTACAAACAGCACTGATGACCCAACTGAGATCATTGATCAAAAGATGGACGATATCTTGCAGTTGAAGTGGGAGTTCCGAAGGAGACACAACCTTACCCTTACTGCTGTGAGTAATGAGCTGACCGGCTGGGTCTCATGGTTGGACCCACGCAGTTGGTTCTCAGGTTTAGGAGAATGGGCTCAAAATGTTATCGTGAGTGTAGGAAAGTTTCTCCTTTGTATCCTGGGAGTCGTCATAATTATTGGCTTGATATTTAGGTGTGTTCAAATTTTAATGCGGCGCAAGCACGGCACAAAATTGATGAGTTTAAGGAGCAGGGGCATTGGTACAGCAGCAGATTTAATTTATGACCCATCAATAGAGACAATGTTGTGATAAGACGTGATTCCACGGCCCGTTTCTTTCACCCGTTTCTCCTTTGTTTTCCCTCAGCAAAAATACACCCATCCGGAAAAGACTTCAATCAACACTCAAGAATGATTACGCAAATGTTATGTGAATGTATATTTGATATGTTTCTTATCTTCATCTCTACCACCTTCAGTTAGTGACACACATAGTCGACAGGTGATATCCACATATATTAGCACTCACATATGTTCCCGCTCCATGTATCATCAACTAAATGTGCACCCCATTTGTTGGAACAAGAAGCCGAAAAGAGCTCGGTAGTGTTTGTTGGCCCACTTACAGACCCTTAATACGGGATGAGAAGGATTTAATGTATACTTTGCAATACCTCGAAGCTTATCTAGAACATATACGGCACGATGATACATGCCCCTCAGACATGGATTCATACACACATGCTTTTACTATCCCACTAGGTCATACATTTCCCACCTACACCTCTCCTCCTACCACCCAATCATCTGTAGATATTGTATATTTTTCTGTTTAATGTTTTGATAGTGGCAGTTATTGTTGACTGCCAAAGGGTGGACTGTCAAAGTCGAAAAATATTGTAATGCATACACCATGTACTAACCCCATACACATGCCCGCTGCGCGTGCACTTATTCCGCCGTGCGTGCACAAATCCGCAATTTGCTTAGGATCGCTCCTGCGATCATGCGCGTGGTATGGGTATTTACGGCGGAGTTTGTGAGCGCATAGAGGGTTATCAGAACATTACATATTTAACCCAAATAGTGCACTTTGTACACATAGCTTCCCTACACCACATCAGCAAGTATCAACAGTTTAAATGATTCCAGGACTAAGGGATTCACCTTTGCATGATAGGAAGGGACAGACACAGGTTATAGGGTGATGTCAAGTATCCAGCTGTAGGGTATTTTAAGGGTAACATTCCGGTGTTGGTTAGAGAAAGATTGCATGTTCCTGCGTATAGTTATGTGCAGAAGTAGAATATAGATATGAACTGTATTTACTGTATATTATGTATGCGGCGGGAATCCAGAGGATACCACCCACAAGAAAAGTTGGGAAAAGACATCGCCCACCTTTTCAAATCAACCTATGACCTCTCCTGTAATGTAAAGATGCACCTCTGTGTCCAATGAACAAAGGGATTACAGTAACCATTGTATTGTATATGGAAGTTGTGTATAAAAAGCCTGTTGCTGCCTGGCCGGTCAGAAGACTCTGAACGCTTTCTACCTGATAAGCGGAGGACCGGCCGGGTTGCGCAAGCGAACATTCTTACGTATGTACATTGACTGTAGCCATTATTCTGTTGTAGATTTATCTTGTTAGCCTGTAGTGTATAAACTGCACTGTTATCCCCTTTCAAATAATCCACTGTGGCCTTAGAACCCAGCGGTTAACTACATATCGGTGTTGTGTCCTCATTTCCCTGCTAGGGGTTTAAAGTGTATTTAACTATATAAAGTTTAAGTGTATTGATAAGGTGTGTACGCACTGCAGGTACTTAATACCGTCAGCACTGCGTAAGGTTTAAGGTGTAACATCATTACAGTGCTTTGCGGCACAAGGTTTAGAGTGTAAGAATAACATTGCATTTGCATTACGAATAAAGTTTAAAGTTTAATAAGTGTGTGCGCGTGCTGCGCGTACTCTGTACACCCAGCGCGGCGTGTGTAAGCTAAGTACGTACAACGTACGGGACTCTGTACGCAAATACCGTGCGAAGTGCGGAGCGTGTGTATTAAGTCTAGCGGCCGCAGCGGCTCAATGGTAAGAGTGTGTTTAGAGGTATAGCTTTATAGTTTAAGATAATATCGACATTATCATTCTGCAAAAGCCTGATGAGGGGAATGACCTGACTCAGGCTGGCAGTGTCTGAACTGACTTCACGTGTGGCAAGTTCAGAGGGTTGCAGAACCTTGCACAACGTTGAAATCATTCTCCACTGCGCTTGATTCAGGTGCATTCCCCCTCCTTTGCCTATATCGTGGGCAGATGTATATGCTTGAATGGCCTTTTGCTGCTCCTCCATCCTCTAAAGCATATAGAGGGTTGAATTCCACCTCGTTACCACCTCTTGCTTTAGATGATGGCAGGGCAGGTTCAGGAATGTTTGGTGGTGCTCCAGTCTTCGGCACGCGGTGGCTGAATGCCGAAAGTGGCCCGCAATTCTTTGGGCCACCGACAGCATCTCTTGCACGCCCCTGTCGTTTTTTAAATAATTCTGCACCACCAAATTCAATGTATGTGCAAAACATGGGACGTGCTGGAATTTGCCCAGATGTAATGCACGCAAAATATTGCTGGCGTTGTCCGATGTCACAAATCCCCAGGAGAGTCCATTTGGGGTAAGCCATTCTGCGATGATGTTCCTCAGTTTCCGTAAGAGGTTGTCAGCTGTGTGCCTCTTCTGGAAAGCGGTGATACAAAGCGTAGCCTGCCTAGGAACGAGTTGGCGTTTGCGAGATGCTGCTACTGGTGCCGCCGCTGCTGTTCTTGCTGCGGGAGGCAATACATCTACCCAGTGGGCTGTCACAGTCATATAGTCCTGAGTCTGCCCTGCTCCACTTGTCCACATGTCCGTGGTTAAGTGGACAGTGGATACAACTGCATTTTTTAGGACACTGGTGACTCTTTTTCTGAGGTCTGTGTACATTTTCGGTATCGCCTGCCTAGAGAAATGGAACCTAGATGGTATTTGGTACCGGGGACATAGTACCTCAATCAAGTCTCTAGTTGCCTCTGAATTAACGGTGGATACCGGAACCACGTTTCTCACCGCCCAGGCTGACAAGACCTGAGTTATCCGCTTTGCAGCAGGATGACTGCTGTGATATTTCATCTTCCTCGCAAAGGACTGTTGGACAGTCAATTGCTTACTGGAAGTAGTACAAGTGGTCTTCCGACTTCCCCTCTGGGATGCCGATCGACTCCCAGCAGCAACAACAGCAGCGCCAGCAGCAGTAGGCGTTACACTCAAGGATGCATCGGAGGAATCCCAGGCAGGAGAGGACTCGTCAGACTTGCCAGTGACATGGCCTGCAGGACTATTGGCTTTCCTGTGTAAGGAGGAAATTGACACTGAGGGAGTTGGTGGTGTGGTTTGCAGGAGCTTGGTTACAAGAGGAAGGGATTTAGTTGTCAGTGGACTGCTTCCGCTGTCACCCAAAGTTTTTGAACTTGTCACTGACTTCTGATGAATGCGGTCCAGGTGACGTATAAGGGAGGATGTTCCTAGGTGGTTAACGTCCTTACCCCTACTTATTACAGCTTGACAAAGGCAACACACGGCTTGACACCTGTTGTCCACATTTGTGTTGAAATAATTCCACACCGACGAGGTGATTTTTTTTGTATTTTGACCAGGCATGTCAAGGGCCATATTCGTCCCACGGACAACAGGTGTCTCCCCGGGTGCCTGACTTAAACAAACCACCTCACCATCAGAATCCTCCTTGTCAATTTCCTCCTCAGCGCCAGCAACACCCATATCCTCATCCTGGTGTACTTCAACAGTGACATCTTCAATTTGACTATCAGGAACTGGACTGTGGGTGCTCTTTCCAGCACTTGCAGGGGGCGTGCAAATGGTGGAAGGATCCACCTCTTCCTATTCAGTGTTGGGAAGGTCAGGCATCGCAACCGACACACTTGGACTCTCCTTGGGGATTTGTGATTTAGAAGAACGCACAGTTCTTTGCTGTGCTTTTGCCAGCTTAACTCTTTTCATTTTTCTAGCGGGAGGATGAGTGCTTCCATCCTCATGTAAAACTGACCCGCTAGCCATGAACATAGGCCAGGGCCTCAGCCGTTCCTTGCCACTCCGTGTCGTAAATGGCATATTGGCAAGTTTACGCTTCTCCTCAGACGCTTTTAATTTAGATTTTTGGGTCATTTTACTGAACTTTTGTTTTTTGGATTTTACATGCTCTCTACTATGACATTGGGCATCGGCCTTGGTAGACGACGTTGATGGCATTTCATCATCTCTGCCATGACTAGTGGCAGCAGCTTCAGCACTAGGTGGAAGTGGATCTTGACCTTTCCCTATTTTACCCTCCACATTTTTGTTCTCCATTTTTTAATGTGTGGAATTATATGCCAGTAATATATCTGGAATTAGACGGCAGTAATGTCTGGAATTAGATACCACTAGATAGATACCAGATACCACTGTGACTGGAATGATAATGACCTATGCACAGTGACAGGACACTACCACAGCACCCTACAGCAGCAAGATGCAGCACAATACACTGGACTTTTATGCACCACAATGCAGCACAAGACAATGAGTAGTGAAACTGTGCACTGATGAAGATACTAGAACTGACACTGGGCAGCGAGAACAGCACTGGACTACTGTACAGTACTACTATATACTGGTCACCACAATGCAGCACTGATACTGAGCACAGAAATTGAGCACGGTTCAGGATACTAGAACTGACACGGAGCGGCAAGATACAGCAATGGACATAGGCCAGGGCCTCAGCCGTTCCTTGCCACTCCGTGTCGTAAATGGCATATTGGCAAGTTTACGCTTCTCATCAGACGCTTTCAATTTTGATTTTTGGGTCATTTTACTGAACTTTTGTTTTTTGGATTTTACATGCTCTCTACTATGATATTGGGCATCGGCCTTGGCAGACGACGTTGATGGCATTTCAACATCTCGGCCATGACTAGTGGCAGCAGCTTCAGCACGAGGTGGAAGTGGATCTTGATCTTTCCCTATTTTAACCTCCACATTTTTGTTCTCCATTTTTTAATGTGTGGAATTATAAGCCAGTATCAATAGCAATGGCCTACTACTATATATACTGCGCACAACTGAAATGCACCACAGGTATGGATGGATAGTATACTTGACGGCACAGAGGTAGTACAGCAGTGGCCTACTGTACCGTAATGCTATATATTATATACTGGTGGTCAGCAAACTGTGCAAAACTGAAATGCACCACAGGTATGGATGGATAGTATACTTGACGACACAGAGGTAGGTACAGCAGTGGCCTACTGTACCGTAATGCTATATATTATATACTGGTGGTCAGCAAACTGCAAAACTGAAATGCACCACAGGTATGGATGGATAGTATACTTGACGACACAGAGGTAGGTACAGCAGTGGCCTACTGTACCGTAATGCTATATATTATATACTGGTGGTCAGCAAACTGTGCAAAACTGAAATGCACCACAGGTATGGATGGATAGTATACTTGACGACACAGAGGTAGGTACAGCAGTGGCCTACTGTACCGTAATGCTATATATTATATACTGGTGGTCAGCAAACTGTGCAAAACTGAAATGCACCACAGGTATGGATGGATAGTATACTTGACGACACAGAGGTAGGTACAGCAGTGGCCTACTGTACCGTAATGCTATATATTATATACTGGTGGTCAGCAAACTGTGCAAAACTGAAATGCACCACAGGTATGGATGGATAGTATACTTGACGACACAGAGGTAGGTACAGCAGTGGCCTACTGTACCGTAATGCTATATATTATATACTGGTCAGCAAAATGATGCACTGTACTCCTACTATATACTACAATGCAGCACAGATATGGAGTGTTTTTCAGGCAGACAACGTATACTGGTGGTCACTGGTCAGCAAAACTCTGCACTGTACTCCTCCTATATAATATACTGGTGGTCCCCAGTCCCCACAATAAAGCAGTGTGAGCACAGATATATGCAGCACACTGAGCACAGATATGGATTGTTTTTCATGCAGACAACGTATACTGGTGGTCACTGTCAGCAAAACTCTGCACTGTACTCCTCCTATATAATACTGCTGCTCCCCAGTCCCCACAATTAAGCAGTGTGAGCACAGATATATGCAGCACACTGAGCACAGATATGGAGTGTTTTTCAGGCAGACAACGTAT
This sequence comes from Pseudophryne corroboree, assembly GCF_028390025.1. Taxonomy (NCBI): domain Eukaryota; kingdom Metazoa; phylum Chordata; class Amphibia; order Anura; family Myobatrachidae; genus Pseudophryne; species Pseudophryne corroboree. Next base: position 638,358,073 of record NC_086448.1, read on the forward strand.
ACTGGTGGTCACTGTCAGCAAACTCTGCACTGTACTCCTCCTATATAATACTGCTGCTCCCCAGTCCCCACAATTAAGCAGTGTGAGCACAGATATATGCAGCACACTGAGCACAGATAACGGATAAGGAGCGTTTTTTTCAGGCAGAGAACGGATAAAACTGGTGGTCACTGATCAGCAAAACTCTGCACTGTACTCCTCCTATATTAATAATACAGCTGCTCCCCTGTCCCCACAATTAAGATATAAGCAAGCACAAATATTTGCATCAACAATGAATAAACAGAGATGACGCCAGCCACGTCCTCTCCCTAACATTTCCAATGCACGAGTGAAAATGGCGGCGACGCGCAGCTGCTTATATAGAATAAAAATCTCGCGAGAATCCGACAGCGGGATGATGACGTTCGGGCGAGCTCGGGTTAACCGAGCCATACTGGAGAATCCGAGTATGCCTCGGACCCGTGTAAAATGGGTGAAGTTCGGGGGGGTTCGGTTTCCGAGGAACCGAACCCGCTCATCACTAGTGGCAACTGACCATTTTCTGGGAGTGGTTGGAAAAATGCAGGCGTGTCAAAGCGTTTGCAGGGCGGGTGTCTGACGTCAATTCCGGACTCAAATAGGCTGAAGCGATCGCAGCGGCTGAGTAAGGTCAGAGCTATTCAGAAACTGCACAAGCTGTTTTTGTACAGGGTGGCTGCACACGTGTTCGCACACTTGTAAAACTAAAATACACTCACCTATAGGCGGTGTCTATCTGTTTGCAGCGCTGCAAAAAATAGCTAGCAAGCGAACAGATCTGAATTAGGCCCATGGTTTTGCCCAACTGCTAACACATTTGCTGCTACGTTCAGGTCTGCATTACCCCCATGGTTTTGCCCAACTGCTAACAAATTTGCTGATGCAATCAACTCTGAGTTAGGCCCGTTGTCTTAACTAGTACATCTCCTGCTCTCCCGTCAATAAAATTACACAACTTTGCCTGGGTCATGTAAATGTTTTGAGAATGTGAGAAGCGCAGAAAGAAAACAAAATTGTCAATATAGTATTAAAAAAACAAAAAATATACAACAGCTCCTAATAATAAAAAACCTCATAAAATCAAGAGTACTAAAATTATCTAGAAACAAAAATGTATGGTCTATACCGTCCCCCCCCCCCCCCCCCCGTCCCCCCGTCCCCCCCATGTTATAGTCTTCAACCAGTAGACATTTTTCATATTTAAAATGTAATTTTTTTTTAATTCCTTTCTTAAATTACCGCTAATTGAAAATAATACTGAATGGACATTGATTTGCAGTTATATGTGTGTCCAAAGGTATTTCTTGGAAATAATTACAGTAACATGAAGAATAAATAGTGCTCATTACAAAAAGCGAAAGAGATCTTTAGCATTGTGTTCCTGTAATGCGGTAAGATAAATATTTTATACAAGTGTACAAAAATAACTGCACAAAGAACCAAATGGAAAGGAATATTGGGGCCAGCCCAGGCACAAAATGGCATTCATTCATACAGCACAATCCATTAAATTAGGTCAATGTGCTTTAAAACTGAAGTGTAGCTCAGAATTATTCCTATACAACTGACAATGGCATTGGTATAAGGCAGAAAAAGAACTTTATTTGTCTTACTTAAAATGATATATGGAGCACTTGTCTGTTTATTTCACAGCAAACAGCTCTGCAAAAACATCATCAATACCCAAGAGAGTTAGAAGTGATAGCAATAAGTTTCTTAAGTAGTTCTCTCAAGTGAGTTAATGCCTACCAGGTATCCATTATTCTAAATTCAAAGAGCTTTCTTTAAATAATGTTACACAGAGTACTGCTCATTGTAACATAAATTGTGTCACCGTAATGGCATTTTTGAAATAGGTAAGCATGTATTTCTAATACAAAAGGAAACTTTCTGAAGGGAAGAACGATCAGTAAATTGGCTCCATAATCAAATGGGGCTCTGGTTAAGATGAACTTTGTTTGATGAATTCAGCAGAGATCAGGCAAATCCCAGTTAAGAGTATCTAGGATAATAATGCTGGACTGGAATCACCATCCCTAAAGTAGCAATTACCTTGGTTTTTTAGATAGGTTCAGCTTATGTGGTGTCAACCTATGTATTATGCTGTTATCTCCTCAAAAAACAGTGATTTTATCATTTGAAGACCTTTTTATGTCTACATTTCACAGTCTTACAGTACTGTATGTGTCTTTTATAATAAAGTATTCTTGCCTTTAGTCTCTTGCGGTTCACAAACCCAAACTATTAGTTCCAGATAATAAAAATTTAAGAATTTGGCAAACTGTTTATCTGAATTATTACTCTCACACCCGAATCATTGATGTGTGTACAGATCAGGCAGAAATAACACAGTTATATTCACACTGTGATTTTATTTTAGGTCTTAATAAACAAGTACATCCAAAAAGCGATTGTTGTAGTCTGCAGACACATACCTAGAGTGATGGCATATCATTTGTTTTTCTGCATTATCAGATATATTTCCATATTTGTTGATGTTGACCATGTTGGCATTCATCATGAAGACAGCAATGAAATGTTGACATTTTAGAATGCCTGGTGGCCTAATGGTCACTCTCGTATCTTTACCTGGTGGCTTCAGCTGCTCCAGCGGCCTCTTTTGGTTTCTGGCAGTCATGTGACCATCACTTCTCAGTCAGACGTCTTATCCTCCAGCATTCTGGTGACTATTTGTTCACCATCCCTTACCTTACTCCTGCTGGAGTCTACTGCACATGCGCATATCTCCGGAAGCATGGCACCTGCCATGTTCCGGAGACCAATATTATTACTGCGCATTTACGGCATTTTGTAAGAGATTTTTACCGTGCCTGCAGCGTCCAACGCAGGATTCCAGAACAGTAAGTGTTAAAATATGGGTACAATGTGTGTGTGGTGTGGGCCCCCATGGACCCAGTGGCCCGTGTGCACCACACACATTGCACCTATTATAGAAACGCCAATGGAAGGGAGACACTTGTGTACTGAAAAAGTCAAAAAGGAGATCTGTAATACAAACTCAAGAACCTACTTTTAAGAAAATTTCCATAAACTTCATCTTGGTGGACATCAGACATTATTAAGCATTTTATGGTGATTATTGTGTTTTCTATCATTGAATAACACACTTTGGTGCTTTCTATGAAGACCACTTTTATTGAACTTGTTATTTGGTGGGCAGTCATATTTCTGTGCAAATATACCTGTTCTTTCAAAATGATGAAAGCTCGGAAACTTATCAGCAATAGTCAATCACAAGGTGCGTAGAAAATGCAGGTAAATGGATTTGGTAGCTAGTTGATTTGGGGTAGTTTGTTTTTCGTGCATGGTAGTTTTTATGGGAATTCTTTTTACACCCCATTTGGACTACAACACATGAGCAGAGAAGACATTAAAAATATATATATATTTTCCATTTGACATATAATGGATCAAAATACTGTATAAGATTTTCTTATGTTTAAAAAATTAGTGAATGAGGAGTTTGCTGAGTTTTTTTGTGCATGAAATTCGGTATGTGGCTATCTTTTTTTGTACTTTTCAATATTATAGGCAGTGGTCTAATAATAGGATCACTGTGGGATGACAAAGCTGCCACTTCAGGATTTCAGACACAAAGATCACTCACCTAATTCCTCCATATTTGAATTATTATTTTTACATTTGATTTGCAGCACCATGCATATACGACAACAGTAGGGCAGTACAGGGTACAAAGAACATTGCATAACATTACAGTAACAGGACATAAACAGAGCACAGGTAACAAATAGCACCACAGTTCTCAGTACACAATATGGCTGGGAAGCAAGGTAAGGGATGGAGTAATCATCGAAGGGTGGAACCACTGGAAGAGATGAAAAGCTGTGAGTGAGAGTAATTCTAGGCTAAATGGCCACTGAGTAGGTGAAAGCTGTCATTGAAGTGCTACAGAAGAGGACTGTGAGAACAGGAGGGAGAAGGACCCTGCACCTAAGAGCTTACAATCTAGGAGAAAGGGAAGACTGGCAGATGGCATGAGGGGTGAGCATGTGGATAGGGACCTGAAAGCAGGAGGTAGGTGAGGAAGCGATGACTGAAGTAGGAGTATGAGGCGAGTGACCTAGTTGGTGACAAGGTTAAGTGGTGTAAGGGTACACTTTGATGAACAGGTGAGTTTTCAGAGCACGTTAGAGTCTATGCAAGGTTGGGGAGAGCCTGATGGAGTGAGGGAGCTCATTCCAGTAAAAGGGGGCAGCACAGGCAAAATTTTGGATTCAAGCATGAGATGCAGTAACCAGGGTAGAGGAGAAGCTACAGCATTGAGAACAGCTTGGAGGGGAGCGAGATGGGAATGTAGGAGCCCAGTGAGTAGAAGGTTGCAGTAATTGAGCTGAGGAACATTTAATGAGGAGATAATCAGTTTGGTAGCATTCTGGGAGAGGAACAGTCTGATGCGAGTGATGTTTAGCTGGAACTGACAGAATTGAGCTAGAGATTGAATGTGGTGGGCAAAGGAGAGTGTGATATCAAGGGCCACACTCAAGAAGCAGAGTTCAGGAACAGTGGAGATGATGGTGTTGTCAATAGAGATAGAGAGATTGGGGTGGAGACTCCATGTTAAGCTTCAGAGAGTGCTCAGACATCCAGGAGAAGATGGTGGAGAGGCAGCTGGATACCTGAGAGAGGACGGAAGTGGAGTGGTCAGGAGTGGAGAGGTACAGTGTTGTGTAATCGGCATAGAGGTGGTATTGGAAGCCGATATATGAGAGAAGTTTATCCACAAACTAAGAATTATAGAAAGCAATTTAGTCCAGAAGACATAGTGATAATTCACCCGTGACCAGGCTGTCCTCCCAGGCTATATGTGCAGCTTTTATAAACAGCCCGTACTGCTCATTTGGCCATGTGAAGAGTATGACAGTTCAGATTAATAGGAATCTGGGTTGCTGGGTAAAAGCAGTGTAGTGTGACATCAACCTCACAGGCATTCTTCATCACCCCTATTGTTTTTATCAAAGTGCACTATGCCCATCACCAGGCCATGGGAGGTAAAGGACCATAAAAAGCCCTGTGCCTCCCCTCAAAAAGGGCAAATGATAGATAGGATAGGTCCCACTAGAGTGACTGGACTATTTGACTAACACTCACAAACTCATCTCAACCTGCATGATTGCATTTTGTATGTAATGTTAATAATATCTAATTGTAAGTCCAGATGGCTCATAGCCGTAGCAAAAAAAAAAACGTTGAGTACAACCCCTTAAGGTTACAGAATAGCAGCCAATCAGATTAGAAGTGTGTGAGATCGGTAATGCTAATATGCAGGGGTCAACTTTTATATTTAGCTGGAGCTGGCATCTTACAGACTGTCATAACCATTAACATTATTCTAATTATGAATCAAATTTATAAACTTTTCTCAATGTACAAGTTTCTTTGTTTATTTCTCAGGTTGCAGCAGTTGCACATGAGGAGGGGAATTTCAGTTGCTAAAGAATGTAAGTACTTTTATTTACTGTCACTGGAAGTTCATTTACTATTTGTCCTACGGAGAGCTTGCTGCAAGATATATTTAATACAAAAAATGTCAAATTGAAGAACTATAAATTAAATATGATATCAACAGGGAATTAAATATATAATCAGCAGAAAAGTTTCATTTTCTTTAAATCTCTTTTAGACACAGTATAATTCATATGTGTTATGTCCTTCATGGATACATTTCTGTTAGTGTGTTGTTTGTCTTACGTGTTTGCTGTGGGTGGTCTCTTTTTACAGGTGTACAGTATATAATAGAATATTCTCAATCTGCGCTTACAAACAGTGGCAGCTCTTGTGGTCATGAATGGAGCCTTCACCAAACCCCTAGGTGTGACAATATAAAAACAAGAAGTGGCCACTCGTGGCGCTACCGGAAAAAACCTTTTGTGAAAAAAGGCTTACACAATCAAAGATAAATCGGAGAGTTTTCACCCTTAGATTTGACATACACAATCCACTTTTCACATTGGATGTCTGTTCTGAAACTCGGAAAGAACAACACAATAGTGCAAATAAATGATGGCAACCATAAAGAAGAGATGTTTTATTAGTCCCACTCACATAGCAACAGATGAATCAGCACGTATCACCCTCGTAGGGTCAACAGGAACAGATCTTCATATAACTAGGGCTTGAAAAAATTAATATAGTGCAATTCCATTTAAGCAAAAAACACATGATTTAATAAAATGCACTCATATAGACACAAAACACATATCGCATATATCGCATATATCACCAGTCCTCCATTAGGAGGACTTCTTTCTGCCTTTCCAGTATCCGGAACTGTGATTTTCCACCTGGCTCTTTTGGAAGGACTTCCATGCTGTTTGGACAGACATGATTGTTTGGGTGACCAACCAGAGAACTGGTGATATATGCGATATGTGTTTCGTGTCTATGTGAGTGCATTTTATTAAATCATTTGTTTTTGCTTAAATGGAATTGCACTATATTCATTTTTTTCAAGCCCTGGTTATATGAAGATCTGTTCCTGTGACCCTATGAGGGTGATAAGCGCTGATTCATCTTTTCACAGGTGATAGTTGTTGTGGGTTCACTACGGCTGGCTGGCGGTCGGGCTCCCGGCGACCAGCATCCCGGCGCCGGGAGCCCGACCGCCGGCTTACCGACAGCGTGGCGAGCGCAAATGAGCCCCTTGCGGGCTCGCTGCGCTCGCCGCGCTACGGGCACGGTGGCGCGCTACGCGCGCCACACTATTTTATTTTCCCTCTATGGGGGTCGTGGACCCCCACGAGGGAATATAAGTGTCGGTATGCCGGCTGTCGGGCTCCCGGCGCTGGTATACTGAGCGCCGGGAGCCCGACCGCCGGCATACAGAAGACCACCCGTTGTTGCCATGCTTATATTTAAGTATTTGTGTTGCTTTTTATTGCACCTTTTTGTTGTTGTTGCTGCTTCCTTTGTATGCTTTATTTTGTTTTTCTCTTGTAATATTTGTTGATTTCAATTAATAGTATGTGAGATCATATTTGCTATTTTATACTACATGCAATGGCAAGTTGTCTCTTTTGCTTTGTAAGAACAATGGATACTAGATAATATTCTGGAAACATCAACTACAGTATTTTTTTGCAACAAAACAACTAAATAAACAATACACTTTTGTTTTGTCAACACATTTTTGTGTATTTTTCCATCATATTTCCGACTCAAGTCTACTGTACATCAAAGTACTCGTGGATGTTTTTCACTTATTTAATGTGCATATTAAAAGTCATTACTTACTGTAAGTCAGTTTGATGAGAAACATCTATAACATACAGCGAACAGTTGGATGAGGTCGATAATAGTCTTCTACATTCAAATCAAAAGGACAGGTGTACGTAAAGGGTTAATTAGAATAATCCATAGGTGGCTCCCAACAGCAGGATTTGTTTATCTTCCTATTGTATTGTATTCTCAGAAGTGTTGTTCTCTTTCTCTTTTTGTTAACCTAACCTTATTGTCAAAGGATTCTTATTGAACAGTATCCTTTGTGAAATACAAAACAGAGATTACCAAAAGAGCAAGAAAATCCCTTTCAACAGCAGTGTAATAAGAATGGGCAAAATGGGAACAATTTGTTTTGTTGTAAATTTATTACATACAAGAATTATACATTGATCAGTTTGTAGAACATGACATCTAAACCGCTGCATTTTGAGTGGAAATCAAACCATATATAAACTAACATGCAATTTGCAGGGCTCATTTAAAAATGCAAATTCCAACATTTATGGCACATTTATCTATAATCAAACTTGCATTGTACTTTGGACCTGATTCAGGTTGGATTGCAATATGCAATCCAACCGCAAAAACTGGAAAGAAGATGCGGACGCCCTGTGCTTGCGCCCGCATTTTCTGCAGTGCCCCACAGAAAATGCAATCGCCTCTGCCTGTCAATCAGGCGTTTGCGGTGTGGGGGTGGGGGGTGGTTACGGCAATGCTCCATTTCCAAGGCGGAGCATTGCTGGGGCGCAGTGTGAAAATGGGGGAGTGGTAGAGCGAATGGTGGGTGCGGTGGGGCATGATCATCCCGATGGGTGCGGTGGCTGCATGACATCATATGCAGCTGCGATCACAAAAATGGTGGCAGGCCTCCATTGCCAGCAGAAGGCTACCCTATTTTTTACAATCACACTGAAATTGCAGTGCGACTGCAATTTCAGCATGGTCAAGGGGGGGTGGGGGGGGGGGTGAGGCGGCGGGTAGCATGCTGGATGGCCTTGCCCTGCGATGGGCGGCTCCCAGCATGCAATCCTTACTGAATTAGCCCCTTTGGACATGGTATTAGTGCCCAAAATTGCAATGCAGCATGCGATTATACTTCTACCACCTGCAAGTATCAAAGACCACCCGCAAGGAGAGAGGCTCTGCGTAGCCTGCTGACCATGCATGCGCACTGCGGGTTAATTTTGCAATGTGTAGCCCATAGGCTGCAGCAGCACAATGGCATCTTCAAATAATGTGTTAGCTGTGGGGACCAAACTGCATTCCGTAACATGGTAAATCTGGTAGCATCGCTTCCCCCATAGAAACCTATGGGGGCTGCAGCTGCTGTGGGAAATGGAAGGATCACAACAGATAGCGGAGATCTCTGCTGTGGTACCTTCTTCATATATTTGTAGATATCCCATGAAAACTGATGTTTTGGGGGAATAAGCCACAAATATTTATTGATATATAGGCCCCTATGAGTGCTGGTGTGCATACTTCTCCATCCAGTGCATTTCAAGGTGCACACTCAGTGGTGAAACACAGCATTGCCAAACACCTTAGCAGAATTTGGTAGAGGTTCTGGTTCACCCATTGCAGTGGGTGCTGTGGCAAGACCTGTAAATTAGAGGGGTCCTGCAACTCTATACAACCGCCAGAGGTCCCTGCACAACTCATCTGAGCTTATCTTGAGCGAACACTTGAGCAGTGGGACCTCATTGACAGAAGAGATTTTGTTCTTTTCTTATCAGAAGAGGTGAGTAAGGCCACGGAGGGCGGTCACTGCACCATCTGCAGTAATGGCAGTTCTGTTACTCAGCATACCCATTTTAAGGTTTTAGTAATGTCAATGTAAAAGTAAGCTGCACATAGTGCTATTGATTGACCAATGCTCTGGACACTTGCTGAAAACAGTATGATGTTATATTTCAGTCCAGCCCGTTACCACATTTGCACATTTTTAAACTTTTGTATTTTTCTCCTGAAATGCTAATCAGTTTCCTGTAGCTTCATCCACATCTTACATTAATCTTGTGAATGAGGGTATATCAGGCCTATCTTCCTTACACTCTGAATGCAGCGGAGCAGCAGCAGCAGCTGGCACCACTGAGTCTGACATCCTCCTCATCTTCATGCCAGTCCACCAGCTGCTTCACAGATGGTGTGAAGAGGTGGGCAAAGTGCCTGAAGGCAAGGACTGCAGAATGCGCCTATGGCACCTAATGTACAGTATTACCCTTCCATTGGCTTTCATTATATACACCACTTTTTTATGGCTTGAAGGTTATTATTACATTGTTTGAAGTTCAGCTATAAATCTGCTTTCCCATAAACAGTTCAATTAAAAAGCGGAAGGTGCAAGGTGCATCCCACTATGACTACTGGGATTTCATAGGTGGAGAAGGAAGCTAAATGCTTACATTCACCCATGCACAGAGTTGTATGCATATTTGGTAGTGACCTGCCCAATAGCCATATGCTTAATTTCATCATCATCATCATCATCACCATCGTCATCATCCTTGCACTAGCTTTTAAAGTACAGGCATATTTATGCTTCTGTCCAACTCTGCATCGCCTGCAATTCCACTGACATGTCCTTTCCCCTTATGAGGAATCCCTGTACAGTCCAGTTACATCCTTCAGTCGCAAATGGAGACGTGATTGAAAAGCAAAGCATACAACTCTGCATCAGCCATACTTGGGTTTGCTTGGTTCCGGAGGATGCACGTGTTAAAAGATACGCTCAGCAACAGGTGTATAACCAACTCTGCATTAGGTCCTGCAGAGCAGAGACAGCTCCCCACTCCTTTGCTATTTAATAATGCCATCCCCTAAAATGACATTTAATTTCTCTTCATTGCAAAAGAAGTCAGACTTGTGCACCTAATCCCCAAATAGCAAGTAACGCTCTTGAGCTGTCCAACTACTGTACTTCCCCCAAGAGTTAGTGATTCTACTTACTCTATGACACATCTCCTACAATTGGCTTTGTCCCCCATATTGTACTATTTGTACTAATTGGAGCAAACTTTACAGGCATGTTTGTTATCATGGGGAGGTTATTGCCTTGTTTAACATGTGGAGATAGTATCGATGACTTATGATTGTCTTAGCAGAATATGACACTTTTGGGTAAGAAGAGGCATCATTTTATTTACGGTCATGCAAATGGTCATTAGTGTATAAGACAGAGCAGAAGCTTTAGCACATAGGTGCAAAGCAACTTCAAAAACATTAATAATAAATACTATAAATAATTTAGACTTGCGATTGCTTTTCGTACATAATCCCACGTGAACATATTTTCCTTATAAGAGAACCTATTTCAGGTTTTAAAGCTATTTAGGTTTATATTACAATGATGAAGTACCACTTAGCAAAGGCAATAAGCAGTCATTGTGCGGCTTTGATATGAAGACAATTTGTCTCGTGTGTAAATGTATTTCAGAAAAGGAACAATTATGACGTGTCTTGGAGAAGCATGGTAAACTTCAATTATTTCTTCACAGGGCACTGGAGTCTATTAAGGTACAGTGCAATCATTCCACACTTTGCCTCTGTCCTACAATTTGTAAAATGTGCAATACCAATATATAAGTTGAGCCATTATGTGTTAAAAATGACGATGGTAACTCAAAATGAGCTTTAACTAATTACCATAAAACATGACACTATGCCCATGTCAAATCACTGCAATATTGCACAAACTCTTCCTTTCCTTCATTCATGTGCTGTCTATGGATGCAGCATTATTTCCCAACAACTAAACCCAAAAATCAAAATGTTAATTTAGGGTCTGATTCGGAAATGTACATAACCCGATGACATGTGCAGAACAGGTCCTGCGTGGTCACAGCAGTGTAGCCACAGTCGGCCAATTAGAGGGCGTTGAATGGGCAGAGCTGCACTGCATTCCCAAAAGAGGCAGCGTGTTGCCCCCATTTTCTGGGAGTGTGAAGCCAGGTCTGTGTCTTCCGAGTCTGTGTATTTCGATGCAGACTTCCTTCTCCCGGCCGTGTGAACATCTCGGCCATGACGTCTTTGGACCCAGCAGCGGATCACAGAAACTGTCAGGAGGTGTGTATTTACACAAGACGCCTACTGCTGCATTTGCATAATTTAGCAGTAGCGGCTGCGACAACAATCAGAGCTGCTATTGTCCTGCGTCCATCTCTGAATCAGCCCCTTAGTGCATGTACATGAATGTGAATTACAAAGTTCATTCTCACTCTGACTTTCCACTGTGCTATCTTCCACTGTGCTAAGTAGAGCACAATATAATGTAATCCTCATCCTACTATGACAAACACAGGTTACAGCCCTTAAAGATGTTCTTTAAAATTAGTGATGTGCACCGGAAATTTTTCGGGTTTTGTCTTTTGGTTTTGGATTCGGTTCCGCAGCCGTGTTTTGGATTCGGACGCGTTTTGGCAAAACCTCCCTGAAATTTTTTTGTCGGATTCGGGTATGTTTTGGATTCGTTTTTTATTTTTACAAAAAACACTCAAAAACAGCTTAAATCATAGAATTTGGGGGTAATTTTGATCCCATAGTATTATTAACCTCAATAACCATAATTTCCACTCATTTCCAGTCTATTCTGAACACCTCACACCTCACAATATTATTTTTAGTCCTAAAATTTGCGCCAAGGTCGCTGGATGAATAAGCTAAGCGACCCAAGTGGCCGACACAAACACCTGGCCCATCTAGGAGTGGCACTGCAGTGTCAGACAGGATGGCACTTCAAAAAATAGTCCCCAAACACCACATGATGCAAAGAAAAAAAGAGGTGCACCAAGGTTGCTGGATGGCTAAGCTAAGCATCCCAAGTGGATGACACAAACACCTGGCCCATCTAGGAGTGGCACTGCAGTGTCAGACAGGATGGCCGATTTAAAAAATAGTCCCCAAACAGCACATGATGCAAAGAAAAAAAGACGTGCACCAAGGTCACTGGATGGCTAAGCTAAGCGACCCTGGTGGCCGACACAAACACCTGGCCCATCTAGGAGTGGCACTGCAGTTTCAGACAGGATGGCACTTAAAAAAATTGTCCCCAAACAGCACATGATGCAAAGATAAATGAAAGAAAAAAGAGGTGCAAGATAGAATTGTCCTTGGGCCCTCCCACCCACCCTTATGTTGTATAAACAGGACATGCACACTTTAACAAACCCATCATTTCAGCAACAGGGTCTGCCACACGACTGTGACTGAAATGACTGGTTGGTTTGGGCCCCCACCAAAAAAGAAGCAATCAATCTCTCCTTGCACAAACTGGCTCTACAGAGGCAAGATGTCCACCTCCTCCTCATCCTCCGATTCCTCACCCCTTTCACTGTGTACATCTTCCTCCTCACAGATTATTAATTCGTCCCCACTGGAATCCACCATCTCAGGTCCCTGTGTACTTTCTGGAGGCAATTGCTGGTGAATGTCTCGACGGATGAATTGATTATAATTCATTTTGATGAACATCATCTTCTCCACATTTTCTGGAAGTAACCTCGTACGCCGATTGCTGACAAGGTGACTGGCTGCACTAAACACTCTTTCGGAGTACACACTGGAGGGGGGGCAACTTAGGTAAAATAAAGCCAGTTTGTGCAAGGGCCTCCAAATTGCCTCTTTTTCCTGCCAGTATACGTACGGACTGTCTGACGTGCCTACTTGGATGCGGTCACTCATATAATCCTCCACCATTCTTTCAATGGTGACAGAATCATATGCAGTGACAGTAGACGACATGTCCGTAATCGTTGGCAGGTCCTTCAGTCCGGACCAGATGTCAGCACTCGCTCCAGACTGCCCTGCATCACCGCAGTGGGTGGGCTCGGTATTCTTAGCCTTTTCCTCGCAGCCCCAGTTGCGGGAGAATGTGAAGGAGTAGCTGTTGACGGGTCACGTTCCGCTTGACTTGACAAGTGTCTTACCAGCAGGTCTTTGCACCTCTGCAGATTGTGTCTGCCGGAAAGAGAGATACAATGTAGGCTTTAAACCTAGGATCGAGCACGGTGGCCAAAATGTAGTGCTCTGATTTCAACAGATTGACCACCCGTGAATCCTGGTTAAGCGAATTAAGGGCTCCATCCACCAGTCCCACATGCCTAGCGGAATCGATCTGTTTTAGCTCCTCCTTCAATCTCTCCAGCTTCTTCTGCAAAAGCCTGATGAGGGGAATGACCTGACTCAGGCTGGCAGGGTCTGAACTGACTTCACGTGTGGCAAGTTCAAAGGTTGCAGAACCTTGCACAACGTTGAAATCATTCTCCACTGCGCTTGAGTCAGGTGCATTCCCCCTCCTTTGCCTATATTGTAGGTAGCTGTATAGGCTTGAATGGCCTTTTGCTGCTCCTCCATCCTCTGAAGCATATAGAGGGTTGAATTCCACCTCGTTACCACCTCTTGCTTCAGATGATGGCAGGGAAGGTTCAGGAGTGTTTGCTGGTGCTCCAGTCTTCGGCACGCGGTGGCTGAATGCCGAAAGTGGCCCGCAATTCTTCGGGCCACCGACAGCATCTCTTGCACGCCCCTGTCGTTTTTTAAATAATTCTGCACCACCAAATTCAATGTATGTGCAAAACATGGGACGTGCTGGAATTTGCCCACATGTAATGCAAGCACAATATTGGTGGCGTTGTCCGATGTCACAAATCTCCAGGAGAGTCCAATTGGGGTAAGCCATTCTGCGATGATGTTCCTCAGTTTCCGTAAGAGGTTGTCAGCTGTGTGCCTCTTATGGAAAGCGGTGATAAAAAGCGTAGCCTGCCTAGGAACGAGTTGGCGTTTGCAAGATGCTGCTACTGGTGCCGCCGCTGCTGTTCTTACTGCGGGAGGCAATACATCTACCCAGTGGGCTGTCACAGTCATATAATCCTGAGTCTGCCCTGCTCCACTTGTCCACATGTCCGTGGTTAAGTGAACATTGGGTACAACTGCATTTTTTAGGACACTGGTGACTCTTTTTCTGAGGTCTCGGTATCACCTGCCTAGAGAAGTGGAACCTAGATGGTATTTGGTACCGGGGACACACTAACTCAATACATTCTCTAATTCCCTGTGAATTAACGGTGGATACTGGACACACGTTTAACACCAACCAGGCTGCCAAGGCCTGAGTTAACTGCTTTGCAACAGGATGACTGCTGTGATATTTCATTTTCCTTGCAAAGGACTGTTGGACAGTCAATTGCTTACTGGAAGTAGTACAAGTGGTCTTCCGACTTCCCTTCTGGGATGACGATCGACTCCCTGAAGCAACAACAGCAGCGCCAGCAGCAGTAGGCGTTACACTCAAGGATGCATCGGAGGAATCCCAGGCAGGAGAGGACTCGTCAGACTTGACAGTGACATGGCCCGCAAGACTATTGGCTTTCCTGTCTAAGGAGGAAATTGACACTGAGGGAGTTGGTGGTGTGGTTAGCAGGAGCTTGGTTACAAGAGGAAGGGATTTAGTTGTCAGTGGACTGCTTCCGCTGTCACCCAAAGTTTTTGAACTTGTCAATGACTTCTGATGAATGCGCTCCAGGTGACGTATAAGGGAGGATGTTCCTATGTGGTTAACATCCTTACCCCTACTTATTACAGCTTGACAAAGGCAACACATGGCTTGACAAATGTTGTCCGCATTTCTGTTAAAATAATTCCACACCGAAGAGGTGATTTTTTTTGTAATTTGACCAGGCATGTCAATGGCCATATTCGTTCCACGGACAACAGGTGTCTCCCCGGGTGCCTGACTTAAACAAACCACCTCACCATTAGAATCCTCCTTGTCAATTTCCTCCTCAGCGCCAGCAACACACCATATCCTCATCCTGGTGTACTTCAACAGTGACATCTTCAATTTGACTATCAGGAACTGGACTGTGGGTGCTCCTTCCAGCACTTGCAGGGGGCGTGCAAATGGTGGAAGGCGCCACCTCTTCCCATCCAGTGTTGGGAAGGTCAGGCATCGCAACCGACACGATTGGACTCTCCTTGGGGATTTGTGATTTAGAAGAACGCACAGTTCTTTGCTGTGCTTTTGCCAGCTTAAGTCTTTTCATTTTTCTAGCGAGAGGATGAGTGCTTCCAGGCCCAGCGCTACCCGCTCAGCGAAGGGATGCAGTGCAGGGAGGCGCTGGGACGGAGAGGCGCTCCCCCTGCTCTGCATTCTTTCCCTGCTGCGCCGTCCTGTGCCCCCTGCTGCTGCTGCTGCTGTGCCTGTCACTGTATGACAGGCACTGGCTGCGGCACCTGCAGCATGAAAATCCTCCTCCCTCCCCTCCCCTCACCTGTGTGACAGGACAGTGCTGTGCACGGTACCGAAGGGGGCGGAGCTAAGCGGGCCGGAAGGGGGGGGCTAAATGGGTCAGAAGGGGCGGAGCTACACGGAACAGGCTGCTGTAGTGTAGGGAGACTGGCTTAGGTAAGTGAAGTGTGAGAGGGAAATGTGTGTGTGTGTGTGTGTATTGTGTGTGTGTGTGTGTGTGTGTGTGTGTGTGTGTGTGTGTGTGTGTGTGTGGTATGTCTGTGTGCATTTATGTGTGCTTTAAGGATGCTACTACTACAGGGGGGGCATTACGTGTAACAACGCTACTAATGGGGGCCATTGCGTGTAACGACGCTACTACTGGGGGGTCATTACGTATAAGGACAATACTACTACTTGGGGGCATTATGTATAGGATGCTACTATTACTGGGGGCAGGGCCGGCTCCAGGCCTACTAGCACCCTGAGCGAGAAAATGTAAAAGTGCCCCCCCCAATGCACGGGCCGAAGGCGCGCGCGCTCCTGGAAAAGTGGGCGTGGCCTCCTGAAAAAGTGGGCGTGGTCTCGTCCCCCAGCAGTACCAGCTACACATGACATGCCCTCCAGCAGTGCCAGCTACACGTGATAGTGTTCACTTTTTAGGGCAGGTTGCTGATCACAGGGAGGGCACATTTTTAAGTTAGGTGGGCAAAATGATGTACATACTGTAATGCTTGTTGTTCCCATTTCCACACGCTAAAGCATGGACAGTGCGCGCCGAAGGCGCGCAGCAAAAATTTAGGGGAGTTACTTCGTGGGGAAGGTGCGTAGCCACATTATAGTGGCAATTCACATTACACCACACAGTAGTGCAGCTAATACACATTGCACCAGGTAGAACCTCCTATAAGAGCATGTTAGACACATTGCGCCAGGTAGAGCACTGAGACACACTGCCCAGCCACAGACGCCTAGCGGGAACACTACATGATATGCCCCCCAGCAGTGCCAGCTACACATGACATGCCCCCCAGCAGTGCCAGCTACACGTGACATGCCCCCCAGCAGTGCCAGCTACATAAATGGCCACACAGTTCCAGATGGATAAATGCCCCCACAGCGCAGATATGTCCCCACAGTGCCAGATACATTAATGCCCTCACAGTGCAAGATATGCCCCCACAGTGCAAGAAATGCCCCCACAGTGCAAGAAATGCCCCCACAGTGCCAGATACATAAATGCCCCCACAGTGCCAGATACATAAATGCCCCCACGGTGCCAGATACATAAATGCCCCCACGGTGCCAGATACATAAATGCCCCCACGGTGCCTGATACATAAATGCCCCCACGGTGCCTGATACATAAATGCCCCCACGGTGCCTGATACATAAATGCCCCCACAGTGCCTGATACATAAATGCACCCACAGTGCCAGATAAATGCCCCCACAGAGCCAGATAAATGCCCCCACAGAGCCAGATAAATGCCCCCACAGTGCAAGATATGCCCCCACAGTGCCAGATATGCCCCCACAGTGCCAGATATGCCCCCACAGAGCCAGATATGCCCCCACGGAGCCAGATATGCAATGCCCCCACAGTGCCAGAAATGCCCCCACTGAGCCAGAAATGCCCCCCACTGAGCCAGAAATGCCCCCACGGTGCCAGATATGCCCCCACAGTGCCAGATATGCCCCCACAATGCCAGATACATAAATGCCCCCACAGTGCCAGATATGCCCCGACAGAGCCAGAAATGCCCCCACAGAGCCAGAAATGCCCCCATAGTGCCAGAAATGCCCCCACAGTGCCAGAAATGCCCCCCACAGAGCCAGAAATGCCCCCAGTGCCAGAAATGCCCCCACAGTGCCAGATAAATGCCCCCACAGTGCCAGAAATGCCCCCACAGTGCCAGAAATGCCCCCCACAGAGCCAGAAATGCCCCCAGTGCCAGAAATGCCCCCACAGTGCCAGATAAATGCCCCCACAGTGCCAGAAATGCCCCCCACATAGCCAAAAATGCCCCGTGTGCCAGAAATGCCCCCCACAGTGCCAGATAAATGCCCCCACAGTGCGGATCCCCCCCCCCCAAATACCTGCGGCGCTGGGGAGGAGTACTGCTGTCCGCCTGTCCGAGTGTGGGAGTGCTGGCGGGCGGGCGGGCGGCCGGGCGAGTGAGTGAGAGTGAGCCTGAGCCTGGGTCCGGGTCCGGGGGCGGGCTGGCGGCCACTTGTGTGCGCTATGCGCGGCGCCGGCGTCTGACGTTAGACACCGGCGCCGCGCAGCGCGCATAGCGCACACACAACGCTACGGGCAAATGCTGCACACATAGGGCTGGCTCCAGCATCGAATATGGCGGCGCCTGCGCGCGGCGCCCATTGAGGGTGGCGCCCTGCGCGGCCGCTCTATTCGAACATGCCTAGAGCCGGCCCTGACTGGGGGGGCATTACATATTACAATACTACTACTGGGGGAGGGCATTACGTATAAGGATGCTACTACTGGGGGGGGGCATTATGTATAAGGACGGTACTACTACTGGGGGCGCATTACGTATAAGGACGCTTCTACTACTGGGGGTGCACTACGTATAAGGACGCTACTACAACTGGGGGGGCATTACGTATAAGGACGCTACTACTACTAGGGTGGAATTATGCATATGGACGCTTCTACTACTGGGGGTGCATTACGTATAAGGACGCTACTACAACTGGAGGAAGCATTACGTATAAGGACGCTACTACTACTAGGGGGAATTACGTATAAGGACGCTTCTACTACTGGGGGTGCATTACGTATAAGGACGCTACTACAACTGGGAAGGCATTACGTATAAGGACGCTACTACTACTAGGGGGAATTATGCATAAGGACGCTTCTACTACTGGGGGTGCATTACGTATAAGGACGCTACTACAACTGGAGGGGGCATTACGTATAAGGATGCTACTACTACTAGGGGGAATTACGTATAAGGACGCTTCTACTACTGGGGGTGCACTACGTATAAGGATGCTACTACTACTGGGGGTGCACTACGTATAAGGATGCTACTACTACTGGAGGGTGCATTATGTATAAGGACGCTACTACTACTGGGGGGGCATTACGCATAAGGATGCTACTACTACTGGGGGTGCATTACGTATAAGGACGCTACTACAACTGGATGGGGCATTACGTATAAGGACGCTACTACTACTAGGGGGAAATACGTATAAGGACGCTTCTACTACTGGGGGTGCACTACGTATAAGGACGCTACTACTTGGGGGGGCCATTATGTATAAGGATGCTACTACTACTGGGGGGGGGCATTATGTATAAGGATGCTACTACTGCTGGGGGCATTATGCATAAGGATGCTGCTACTACTACTGGGGGGCATTATGCATAAGGATGCTACTTCTACTGGGGGGGCATTATGCATAAGGATGCTACTACTACTGGGGGGCATTATGCATAAGGATGCTACTACTACTGGGGGGCATTATGCATAAGGATGCTACTACTGCTGGGGGCATTATGCATAAGGATGCTGCTACTACTACTGGGGGGCATTATGCATAAGGATGCTACTCCTACTGGGGGGGGCATTATGCATAAGGATGCTACTACTACTGGGGGGCATTATGCATAAGGATGCTACTACTACTGGGGGGCATTATGCATAAGGATGCTACTACTACTGGGGGTGCACTATGTATAAGGACGCTACTACTACTGGGGGGCATTACATATAAGGACGCTACTACTACGGGTGGGGCATTACGTATAAGATGAATAAGATTGTGCTACATTGTGGCGTAATTTTGAATGGGGGTACTATTGTGTGGCCATGCCCCTTACTTGTGAGACTACACCCCTTTTCCCGGCGCGCGCCAAAGGAATATGGGAGGGCACAAATTTATAGTTTGCAGGGGGGCGCCGAACACACTAGCACCGGCCCTGAGTGCTTCCATCCTCATGTGAATCTGAACCACTAGCCATGAACATAGGCCAGGGCCTCAGCCGTTTCCTTGCCACTCCGTGTCGTAAATGGCATATTGGCAAGTTTACGCTTCTCATCAGACGCTTTTAATTTAGATTTTTGGGTCATTTTACTGAACTTTTGTTTTTTGGATTTTACATGCTCTCTACTATGACATTGGGCATCGGCCTTGGCAGACGACGTTGATGGCATTTCATCGTCTCGGCCATGACTAGTGGTAGCAGCTTCAGCACGAGGTGGAAGTGGATCTTGATCTTTCCCTATTTTACCCTCCACATTTTTGTTCTCCATTTTTTAATGTGTGGAATTATATGCCAGTAATATATCAATAGCAATGGCCTACTGTACCGTACTGCTATATATTATATACTGGTGGTCAGCAAAATTCTGCACTGTCCTCCTACTATATAAACTGCGCACAACTAAAATGCACCACAGGTATGGATGGATAGTATACTTGACGACACAGAGGAAGGTAGAGCAGTGGCCTACTGTACCGTACTGCTATATATTATATACTGGTGGTCATCAAAATTCTGCACTGTCCTCCTACTCTATAATACTACGCACAACTAAAATGCTCCACAGGTATGGATGGATAGTATACTTGACAACACAGAGGTAGGTAGAGCAGTGTCCTACTGTACTGTACTGCTATATATTATATACTGGTGGTCAGCAAAATTCTGCACTGTCCTCCTACTATATATACTGCGCACAACTAAAATGCACCACAGGTATGGATGGATAGTATACTTGACGAGACAGAGGTAGGTAGAGCAGTGGACTACTGTACCGTACTGCTATATATTATATACTGGTGGTCAGCAAAATTCTGCACTGTCCTCCTACTATATAATACTGCGCACAACTAAAATGCACCACAGGTATGGATAGATAGTATACTTGACAACACAGAGGTAGGTAGAGCAGTGTCCTACTGTACTGTACTGCTATATATTATATACTGGTGGTCAGCAAAATTCTGCACTGTCTTCCTACTATATAATACTGCGCACAACTAAAATGCACCACAGGTATGGATGGATAGTATACTTGACGACACAGAGTTAGGTAGAGCAGTGGACTACTGTACCATACTGCTATATATAATATACTGGTGGTCAGCAAAATTCTGCACTGTCCTCCTACTATATATACTGCGCACAACTAAAATGCACCACAGGTATGGATGGATAGTATACTTGACGACACAGAGGTAGGTAGAGCAGTGGACTACTGTACCGTACTGCTATATAATACTGGTGGTCACTGGTCAGCAAAATTCTGCACTGTCCTCCTATACTACAATGCAGCACAGATATTGAGCGTTTTTCAGGCAGAGAATGTAGATATTTTCAGCACACTGAGCACAGATATTTGCAAGCACACTGAGCACAGATATTTGCAGCACACTGAGCACAGATATTTGCAGCACACTGAACACAGAAACTGAGAGAACGCTGCACGTCCTCTTCCTATCATCTCCAATACACGAGTGAAAATGGTGGTGACGCGCGTCTCCTTATATAGAATACGAATCTCGTGAGAATCCGACAGCGGGATGATGACATTCGGGCGCGCTCGAGTTAACCGAGCAAGGCGGGAGGATCCGAGTCTGCCTCGGAACTGTGTAAAATGGGTGAAGTTCGGGGGGGTTCGGATTCCGAGAAACCGAACCTGCTCATCACTATTTAAAATACAGGTTGAGTATCCCATATCCAAATATTCCAAAATACAGAATATTCCGAAATACAGAATTTTTTAGTGAGACTGAGATCGTGAAACCTTTGTGGCTCAATGTACAAAAACTTTGTTTAATACACAAAGTTAATAAAAATATTGTATTAAATGACCTTCAGTCTGTGTGTATAAGGGCCCTCATTCCGAGTTGATCGCTCGTTATTTTTCATCGCATCGCAGTGAAATTTCGCTTAGTGCGCATGCGCAATAGTCGCACTGCGACTGCGCCAAGTAACTTTGCTATGAAGATTGGATTTTTACTCACGGCATTTTCTTCGCTCCGGCGATCGTAGTGTGATTGACAGGAAATGGGTGTTACTGGGCGGAAACACGGCGTTTTAGGGGCGTGTGGATGAAAACGCTACCGTTTCCGGAAAAAACGCAGGAGTGGCCGGAGAAACGGGGGAGTGTCTGAGCGAACGCTGGGTGTGTTTCTGACGTCAATCCAGGAACGACAAGCACTGAACTGATCGCACAGGCAGAGTAAGTGTGGAGCTACTCTAAAACTGCTAAGTAGTTTGTGATCGCAATAATGCGAATACATCGGTCGCAATTTTAGGATGCTAAGATACACTCCCAGTAGGCGTAGGCTTAGCGTGTGTAACTCTGCTAAATTCGCCTTGCGACCGATCAACTCGGAATGAGGGCCAAGGTGTATATGAAGAATAAATGAATTGTGTGAATGTACACAAACTTTGTTAAATGCACAAAATTATTAAAAATATTGTCTACAACTACCTTCAGGCTGTGTGTATAAGGTGTATATGATACATTGTGGGTCTAGACTTGGGTCCCATCACCATGATATCTCATTATGTTATGCAATTATTCCAAAATAAGGAAAAATCCGATATGCAAGATACTTCTGGTCCCAAGCATTTTGGATATGGGATACTCAACCTGTATCCACCTACGGAGAGTACCATATTTGAAAGCCCTGGGGTCTGCTACATTCTAGTTATATCTGTCACACGCCAGACTCTGGGGACTTGTAGCCGGATTCAGTGTTGCTACTCCCACAGCTCTGGTTCACAAGCACCACCATCTTGAATTGATGTAATTTGGCAAGCCATCCAATCTGACCGGTCACATGCTCGTTTGGGCCAATCAGTTGCAGGAGTTCCCTAGTTAAATCTGCCATTGCTGGTTTTAATTACTTTTATTCCCCAGTGGATAGTGTGTCTGGGCTCCAAGTTCAAGAGCACCTCTTGGATTCCTGTATATTCCTATGATTGAACTCTCCAGTGTTGTCCAGCTCACTGTGATTCAAGTCTCCAGTGACGTTCCAGTTCACTGTGATATATCCAGATATAGGGTTGTATTCAATACCTGTCGAATCCTTTTCAACGGAAAAAACAGCCGACATTAAATAGGTCAGAACCCACCTAAACTTGTCGGAAACTGATGTCTATCCGACAAGACGGCAGCTTCCGACACATATTGAATACACCCCATAGAAAGTTAGATTTGGGTGGGGTATGTTCAAACTGAAATCTAAATTGTAGTGTGACATTAAAGCAGCCAGTATTTACCATGCACAGAAACAATATAACTCACCCCAATCTAACTTTCTCTGCACATGTTACATTTGCCCCACCTGAAGTATAAAATGGTTTTACCCAGTAGCTTTGCTTTACTTACAAACAGGAATCAATCCCAGTATCACAAATGGCATTTTAACTAAGCAATTTAAATGGCCGTTCAATGTACCAAAATATGATAGAATGATAAAAAACTGAAGTTGAAAAATGTGTGCACAATTGATTTATTTGGCCCATGCATGCAAATATAAAACACAAAGAACTGAAACAAGTGCCTGCAAAAACAATTTCTATGGTGCTGCATCACCTAAAAATGATTCTGACTACAGATAAAGGGTAATTATGCTCATTCTACAGGGTTCACTTCTATCTATGTTAGGGAATGATCTAATGCTTTAATGTAGGAAAGCATATGTGAGTATAGATAAAATTCACACTTTAACAATTACAGCAACTGTTAAAATCACAGCCAAGTTGTTTTCTGATATATGCAAATATTTGCAAACAAGTACAACATATTGCTACTCTCAGGATCTTTATTGCATAACACTAATCTAATGTAAATGTATTTTACTATACTTGCTTTAATGAATGTGAGAAGTGTCACTGTGAAATTGCACCATTAATTTGATAAATAGGACTGGAGGGTGTAATTTTTTCCAGTATTGCAGACTAATGAAGCTAAAAACATATATACTAAGAAGTGTAAATAATAAATTATTCTTAGGAACAAAAAAAAAAAAGTAATTAGATTATTTCACTGATTACTACTCTGTGTCATACCCATTATACTTGCTTCACTTTTGACTTTCAAACTTGCTGAAAAAATCTGCACACACAGTAAAGTGTTTATTACCACACAATGTATTGCTGTCATTAGGGATAACTGCATTCAGAAAATTGAATAAGCTAGGCTACAATTACAATACATAAAATACCTCGAGATGAGAGCCGGAAATTTTTCTGGTTTTTTGTTTTGGTTTTGGGTTCGGTTCCGCGGCCGTGTTTTGGGTTCGACCGCGTTTTGGCAAAACCTCACCGAATTTTTTTTGTCGGATTCGGGTGTGTTTTGGATTCGGGTGTTTTTTTTAAAAAACACTAAAAAACAGCTTAAATCATAGAATTTGGGGGTCATTTTGATCCCAAAGTATTATTAACCTCAAAAACCATAATTTACACTCATTTTCAGTCTATTCTGAATACCTCACACCTCACAATATTATTTTTAGTCCTAAAATTTGCACCTAGGTCGCTGGATGACTAAGCTAAGCGACCCTAGTGGCCGACACAAACACCGGGCCCATCTAGGAGTGGCACTGCAGTGTCACGCAGGATGTCCCTTCCAAAAAACCCTCCCCAAACAGCACATGACGCAAAGAAAAAAAGAGGCGCAATGAGGTAGCTGTGTGAGTAAGATAAGCGACCCTAGTGGCCGACACAAACACCGGGCCCATCTAGGAGTGTCACTGCAGTGTCACGCAGGATGTCCCTTCCAAAAAACCCTCCCCAAACAGCACATGACGCAAAGAAAAAAAGAGGCGCAATGAGGTAGCTGTGTGAGTAAGATAAGCGACCCTAGTGGCCGACACAAACACCGGGCCCATCTAGGAGTGTCACTGCAGTGTCACGCAGGATGTCCCTTCCAAAAAACCCTCCCCAAACAGCACATGACGCAAAGAAAAAAAGAGGCGCAATGAGGTAGCTGTGTGAGTAAGATAAGCGACCCTAGTGGCTGACACAAACACCGGGCCCATCTAGGAGTGTCACTGCAGTGTCACGCAGGATGTCCCTTCCAAAAAACCCTCCCCAAACAGCACATGACGCAAAGAAAAAAAGAGGCGCAATGAGGTAGCTGTGTGAGTAAGATAAGCGACCCTAGTGCCCGACACAAACACCGGGCCCATCTAGGAGTGTCACTGCAGTGTCACGCAGGATGTCCCTTCCAAAAAACCCAACTCAACATTTTTGTTCTCCATATTTTAATAGGCACAACTAGAAGGCACCTCAGGTAAACAATGGAGATGGATGGATACTAGTATACTTATGGATGGACTGCCGAGTGCCGACACAGAGGTAGCTACAGCCGTGGACTACCGTACTGTACTGTGTCTGCTGCTAATATAGACTGGATGATAATGAGATGTAGTATGTATGTATAAAGAAGAAAGAAAAAAAAACCACGGATAGGTGGTATACAATTATGGATGGACTGCCGAGTGCCGACACAGAGGTAGCTACAGCCGTGGACTACCGTACTGTACTGTGTCTGCTGCTAATATAGACTGGATGATAATGAGATGTAGTATGTATGTATAAAGAAGAAAGAAAAAAAAAACCACGGGTAGGTGGTATACAATTATGGATGGACTGCCGAGTGCCGACACAGAGGTAGCTACAGCCGTGGACTACCGTACTGTACTGTGTCTGCTGCTAATATAGACTGGTTGATAATGAGATGTAGTATGTATAAAGAAGAAAGAAAAAAAAAACCACGGGTAGATGGTATACAATTATGGATGGACTGCCGAGTGCCGACACAGAGGTAGCTACAGCCGTGGACTACCGTACTGTACTGTGTCTGCTGCTAATATAGACTGGATGATAATGAGATGTAGTATGTATAAAGAAGAAAGAAAGAAAAAAACCACGGGTAGGTGGTATACAATTATGGATGGACTGCCGAGTGCCGAGTGCCGACACAGAGGTAGCTACAGCCGTGGACTACCGTACTGTACTGTGTCTGCTGCTAATATAGACTGGATGATAATGAGATGTAGTATGTATAAAGAAGAAAGAAAAAAAAACCACGGGTAGGTGGTATACAATTATGGATGGACTGCCGAGTGCCGACACAGAGGTAGCTACAGCCGTGAACTACCGTACTGTGTCTGCTGCTAATATAGACTGGTTGATAATGAGATGTAGTATGTATAAAGAAGAAAGAAAAAAAAAACACGGGTAGGTGGTATACAATTATGGATGGACTGCCGAGTGCCGACACAGAGGTAGCTACAGCCGTGGACTACCGTACTGTACTGTGTCTGCTGCTAATATAGACTGGATGATAATGAGATGTAGTATGTATAAAGAAGAAAGAAAAAAAAAACCACGGGTAGGTGGTATACAATTATGGATGGACTGCCGAGTGCCGACACAGAGGTAGCTACAGCCGTGAACTACCGTACTGTGTCTGCTGCTAATATAGACTGGTTGATAATGAGATGTAGTATGTATAAAGAAGAAAGAAAAAAAAACCACGGGTAGGTGGTATACAATTATGGATGGACTGCCGAGTGCCGACACAGAGGTAGCTACAGCCGTGAACTACCGTACTGTGTCTGCTTCTAGTAGACTGGATGATAAATAATGATATAAAAAATATATATATATCACTACTGCAGCCGGACAGGTATATATTATATAATGACGGACCTGCTGGAGTGGACACTGTCTGTCAGCAGAATGAGTTTTTTAATTTTTATAGAATAAAAAAACACCACACAAGTCACACGACGAGTGTACTTTTTCAGGCAGACATTCAATCACAATATACTATACTGGTGGTCAGTGTGGTCAGGTCACTGGTCACAGTGGTCAGTGGTCAGTCACACTGGCAGTGGCACTCTGGCAGCAAAAGTGTGCACTGTTTAATATGTACTCCTGGCTCCTGCTATAACCTATAACTGCTCCCCAGTCTCCCCCACAATTAAGCTGTGTGAGCACAGTCAGATATTATACATAGATGATGCAGCACACTGGGCTGAGCACAGATATGGTATGTGAGTGTGACTGAGTCACTGTGTATCGTTTTTTTCAGGCAGAGAACAAGAACAGAACGGATTATTAAATAATAATAAATTATAAAACTGCACTGGTGGTCAGGTCACTGGTCATCAGTCACTAGTATAACTCCTCCTAAGCTCCAGTAAGCAAATGAAGTGTCTCACTCTCACTCTCCTATCTATTTTAATTTCTAAACGGAGAGGACGCCAGCCACGTCCTCTCCCTATCAATCTCAATGCACGTGTGAAAATGGCCGCGACGCGCGGCTCCTTATATAGAATCCGAGTCTCGCGATAGAATCAGAGCCTCGCGAGAATCCGACAGCGTGATGATGACGTTCGGGCGCGCTCGGGTTAACCGAGCAAGGCGGGAAGATCCGAGTCGCTCGGACCCGTGTAAAAAAACATGAAGTTCGGGCGGGTTCGGATTCAGAGAAACCGAACCCGCTCATCTCTAAAAATACCCTTTGGTAGTGTCATGTGCCTTGATTTGTATAAGTTTTACTAATGTTTCCTCCTGTGTGCTTAGGTTTGCAGAGCAAGGTGTAAGCACTTGCAGAGTTGGGAGAAATATGAGTAATCACTCTGCTTCTCCTCAGATCTGTGGGGCTGTGAAAGATTAAAGGTGTGTACACATGGGCCCTCATTCCGAGTTGATTGCTCGCTAGCTATTTTTTGCAGAGCAGCGATCAGATAGTCGCCGCCTCTAGGGGAGTGTATTTTCGCTTTGCAATTGTGCGAACGCTTGTGCAGCCGAGCAGGACGAAAACGTTTTTTGCAGTTTCTGAGTAGGTCTGAACTTACTCAGCCCTTGCGATCACTTCAGCCTGTCCGGTCCCGGAATTGACGTCAGACACCCGCCCTGCAAACGCCTGGACACGCCTGCATTTTCCCTACCACTCCCAGAAAATGGTCAGTTGACACCTATAAACGCCCTCTTTCTGTCAATCTCCTTGCGATCGGCTGTGCGAATGGATTCGTCGCTAGAAGCCTTGCACAGCAACGATGCTGTTTGTACCCGTACGACGCGTGTGCGCATTGCAGTGCATATGCATGCACAGTAGTAACCTGATTGCTGCGCTGCGAATATCTGCAGCATGCAAACAACTCGGAATGGCCCCCATGGTGAGATCCTTGCTATGTCTGATTTTGACTATGCGATTTCCCTTGAACTCCCCCAGAGCCTAGATAGCACAGATTGTACAGATTTTGACTATCTGTGCTTGAAATTTTGTATATGTAAGATTTTGACTAAGCGCCAATTTTGACTATACTTTTACCAGATAGAACACCAGATAGTCAAAATTGACTCGCCTGCACAGTCTATCTAGCCTTACGATACCGACCCCGCGGGAGTGCGCATCAGGATCGAATATGTATCGCAAACTGCCTAACACCTTGAGATTTGCACTAACTTTTCATAAGATTTGGACTATATAGTCAAAATCTTACAGATTTATCTCACCGTGTGCACACACCTTAAATTTCACAATGTGGCATGTTTATGACAACCCCTGCAAATGATCACACTGAGCTCTGTGTGCAATGGCCAAGAAGACGAACAAAGTGGTTTCTGGTCCAAAAACTGATTCCCTTGGCAATAATGATCAAGGGTTTTCCAGCAATGGTAGCTTTTGTGACATTTTATAAATATTTATACAGAGAGATGGTAATACGAGTTGAGAATGTATGTTTACAGTACTTACTTGTACTGTACATAGGGATTGGGTATGATATCCTGGCATACAGCGGAATCGCGAACTTCAAAATCCCAAAGAATTTTGGTAAATCTTGTAACCCAAAGCCTATTTCACCACTTCTGCAGCCTAACCCTAACCTCCCCACCCTTCCTTCCCGTAGCTTGACTGTAACTCTCCCCCTAGTGCCTAACCATAAACCTAACCCCACTAGAGATTTTAAGCATCAGGATTCTGCTGCCAGGATTCTGACCGCCAGCATGCTGAGCGCAGGAATGTTGACTACATCCACTTACGTAGCTTTATTGTATATCATGTATGATGCAATTAAGCATATACACTTAGGGGCTGATGCAGATCTGGTAAAAAAAAATGGACATAACTTACTAATAAAAACCCAAGAACATATTTTTAGTCATATGCAGAGCCATACACATCTTATGATGCATACACATCTACATCAGCAGCATATGTACCTAGTTTATGACAAGAAACCAACAACAGAGTATATTTGCACCTAGTCCATAACAGTTGCAGAGGGTTGGGATCGATATGCCAACACTGGTGAGAATCCTGACAGGGGCAAGGTAAGTATACTTACCTTCCCATAATGCCCCCCTATTCCTAACCGTCTCTCCCTGCAGCCTAAATCTAACTGTCCCTAACCCGTAGCCTAACCCTGACCTTCCCCGGGGGTGCATAAACCTAAACCCCCCACCCTGAGGCTAACCCTAACCATCCCCTTGTTCACTTGTGCGGGATCCGGTGCCGGGATTGTGATCCCAGTCGGGATTCCGGGCAATGTCAGAATTCCAGCATTGGTTTTTCGTCTTCCTGGATCCTGATAGTCCGGATCCTGATTGGATCTGCGGTGCAGAATATATACCTCCTAACAGGCTTATCAGTGGTGGTTTTAGGTGAAGGCTAGCAGGGCGGGTGCCTGAGGTGCTGCAGCCTGATGGCGTGGCCGCAGTCATCCTGCCAGCGCCTGCTTACTGCATTCACCACACACCATGCTGGCCGGCACCCTCCCCTGTCCTCCTCCCGCTACCCCACACCGTGCTGGTTGTCACCCCCCATGCCACCTCTTGCTTCCCACACTCCACACTGCGCTAGCCGGCACCCCCCATGGCCGCCTCCCACTGGCCATATTCCTCTTCCCCTCCACTCCACCGCTACTCACTTCAGCCCATGGAGCCAGGTACCTACTGAACAGGAGCCGGCACCAGATGGTGGTGAGTGATGGGGAAACAAACACACATACACACTCTCATCACACACTCACTCACTCATACACACTCTCACTCTTTAGAGGAGCTACCAGGTGCAATGTTTATAAGGGGCTACCTGGTACAATGTGTATAAGAGGCTACCTGGCACAATGTGCATAAAAGGCTCTACCTGGTGCAGTGTGTATAAGAGGCTACCTGGTGCAATGTGTATAAGAGGCTCTAGCTGGTGCAATGTGTATAAGGGGCTACTTTGTGCAATGTATATACAGTAACAGACTCTACCTGGAGCAATGTGTATAAGAGACTCTACCTGACACAATGTGTATAAGAGGCTCTATCTGGCACAATGTGTATAAGGGGCTCTACGTGGCGCACCGTGCATAAAGGGCTCTACCTGGCGTAACATGTATAAGTGGCTCTACCTTGAGTAATGTGTATAAGAGGCTCTACCTGCCACAACGTGTATAAGTGGCTCTACATGGCATGATGTGTGTAAGGGGCTCTGCCTGGTGCAATGTGTGTAAAAGGCTCTACCTGGCTTAATGTGTATAAAAGGTGCTCTACCTGGCATTATGTGCATAAAAGAGGCTCTACTTGTCATAATGTGTATAATGGGCTCTACTTGGAGCAATATGTATAAGGGGCTCTTCGTGTCATGTATAAGGGGTACTACTGTGTTGTGTAATGTGACTGACGGACACTACTGTGCTGTGTAATGTGAATTGGTACTACTCTGTTGCCTTCGGTGCACACTGTCCTTGCTTTCAATGGGGAGGGGGTTTACCAATGGAAATGTTCGTCTTGGGTGCCACAAGGTCTAGAACTGGACCTGAGGCTTATATACAGTATGTGCATAACGTTCGCTCAGCATGACCCACATATTCATGAAAATCAGCCAATGTTAGAACATGTGTCCTCCCCTGTTCTACCTCTCTAGTCACAAGGAATCATAAGGATCAGATAAGTGCATGTCTGCATCATACAAATGTCTTTGCTTTCTGAGCATGAGAACAGAGAAATAACACAAGAGTTATGACAGAAAAGGATGGCAAGACACAAGGCTGGAACAAGACGAAGAGGCAGCTGAATTGTTTGAAAGATAAATATACATTAATTAAGTCTCTATTGGGCATATTTATCAAAATAATTTTTACTAAAATAATGGGGAAAAGGGTGTTTTGGGTGCTGGGGCTCAGGAGGGCATATGCAATCACACACTCAGGGATTTTTTCTCAAAAAATACCATGAGATCTCTGACTTTGAGAATATATGGATTGTGATAAATATGCCCATACGTGAGAAAAAAGACAATTACTGTCTATATACAGAGGCGTCACTAAGCCCTTTGACTCCCGGTGCAGTGGACACAAAAGGGAGCGTGGCTTTGCAGGATGGGGTGTGGTTTCATGGAATGGGGGTGTGGTATCGTGGGACAGGGGCATGGCTAGCCATCCTGATCCCTGTTTTCATCATGCCGGGGGTTCAGAAGGAGCGGGCTGCCCACGGTGAGTGCTCCTGCTGAGGTTCCAGCTCCTACATAGTGACAGGAGCCAGGTTGCTGCACTGTAATGTTACAGTGCAGCACCCGGGTCTTGTCACTGAGCAGGAGCCGGCAACATTGGTGTCACCCCTCGGCGGGTAACACCCGGGTGCGGGCCGCACCCCCCACATCACCCTTGTGATGCCACTGTCTATATATATATATATATATATATAAATGTGAAAGCCTTCACTCGCTGACTCATCACTAATTCTCCACATTCCCGATATCTTAGGAAGTTGAAATGTAACATAGGTGTTCTTCAGGTGGGAAATAGGAAAACTACGCAAGTGGAATTTTAATAAACCTCCCCTAAGGAGATGAAGATGGGCTTGAAATAATGACGTCATTACCGATGCATGGATTGTGTTCCATGAACAATAACGCCCAAACAGACGATCGGATCAATATTTGGATTGCACCTGCAGTGTGTAGAATTTAATAAACTACAAAAATGGTCTTGTCACTTTTTACCGTATATGCTACGGGTGCTCCTCGGGTAACGCCAAGAACCATGGATAAATATATAATTACATTAAGACATCGCAAATTTACATCTCTACAGATTTACCAAATTTTTTACACTAATTTATATTTACAACCGTGAAAATCAGATACTCCGGTGCAATGAATGGGTAGAACAGCTAGTACTCACTAATTGGCTGCAGAACAGTGCACAGTTTGCATAATTGGTTTTAACTTATTCCATGTGATAAATGTTTATAGTCACACAGGATATTACTACCATAATTGTCAGGAAAATTACATGCCACAATTCATTTTAGACTCTTCCTAAAATCTAAGGTCCTCGTTGTTTAAATAGTATATGTATCTATCTGAATTACAATCAGAGCTACAGAATTACTTTTTAAAATTAAAAAGGTATATTAAATCCAGACTTTGAAACATTATTGTTATTATTATTATTATTATTATTATTTTTATTATTATTATTATTATACATATTGTTACTTTTATTTATATGGTGCAACAAAAATTGCATCATAATGGGTAAATAACAATAAAACCACACAAGCAATAAAATATATTCAAACAGGACAAGGTGAAAAAACAATGGCCCTAATTCAGACCTGAGCATGGCCCTGCAAAATTTTGCATGGCTACGATCAGGCAAACTGACATGCGGGGGGACACCCACACAGGGCTAGTCCGCCCCACATGTCAGGCCTGACCCCCCTGCAGAAGCTACTCTCGATGCCTGGGTCACAGCGGTTGCGTGTGACGTCACACAGCCACCGCGGCACGCCCCCAGCACGGTCCGGCCACACCTGCATTGGCTGGACCGCGCCCCCTTTAATGCTGCCATCCCACCCCTTCCCGCCCAGCGACTGCCTCTGCAGTGAATCAGGCAGAGGCGATCGCTAGCCTACAACAGCCATTGGCTGTCTGCCATGCATCGGCGCACTGCGGCACCGGTGCATGCGCACTTCAGACCTGATCGGCTGCTGTGCGAATTCGCACAGCACCGATCAGGTCTGAATTAGGCCCAATGTGAGATATCTATCCAACTGAGTGACAAATTATGGAGTGAAGGCTGCATAAGCAAGAAGCAGGAATAAGTTCCCTTAGTGTGTGGCTTTGAATAGCTGGGAACTGCTGTGTTTATGATTGACAGGTGCAACTCTTAATGTTAGGTTGGAATCAGTCAGGTAGCATTAATTGGCAT
This sequence comes from Pseudophryne corroboree, assembly GCF_028390025.1. NCBI lineage: Eukaryota > Metazoa > Chordata > Amphibia > Anura > Myobatrachidae > Pseudophryne > Pseudophryne corroboree. The sequence continues at coordinate 638,390,797 of NC_086448.1, forward strand.
TCCCCTTGCAGAAAGTCATCCTCTTTACATTTTTGATTCCTGTGGAATAAGTTTTTCCTGCTGCCATGAGCACATTTGTTCTACTTTCCTCCTACATATCCTTTACATTTATTACTTTGTCTTTTCATTTTCACCCTAAATGTTTTTCTGCCCTTACCCTCTTTTGAATGTGCCAAGGCGTTTGGCTCCCCCTTCCTAACGCTTTGCTGATGCTCCCTGTCTGCTCTCTTTACATCACATTCCATGAACTTCTGGGCTCTCTGAGGCCTCCGATAGAAGGGGGGACATCCCCTACAGCAGATGCCTCATCAGCCGCACCAACCGGTGCTTGAAAATGCCTTTCTTTGGATGTCACCAGCTGCTGGCGACAATCCTGACTGGTTTTCTAATTTGGCCCCTCCGTCCAGGGCAACTCCAGCAGCCGTGGCCCTGGCATCACTCTCTCTCCTCCACCAACACCCAGCTTCCTGTGGCCAGCAGCCACAGGACTCTCATATTTCCATCTGGAATGTTTTCCAGCCTCCCCCCACCACCACTACCATGACCTTGGCTAAATTCCATACCTATCCTTCTGCTGTTTCATGTATCCCTCTTCTGCCAGTACAAGTGTATTTGGTAATTTATCTGCCCCTCTTTCCTCTATAATGCCACACTTGATGGCCCAGACCACATACACTGTATTATGTAGCTCATTCTGCTCTTTTGTCCTTGGTCCTCTCCACTTTTCTTCTGCATTTTGTCCTTTTTCTTCTTACAAGCTTGCCCCTTCTGTCCCTCACCTCAATGCAACCCAACTTGCTGCAAGCATGTCTTTGTCCACTGGTCCTATGGTCATTAATTGTCCTTCCCCTGTTTCCAGTTTGATCTCTTTCTCTCCTCTGCTCCTGTGCCTTACACTGTCTTTCCTTCTTTCTCTGCAGCAGTCCCTGCTGGGCTGCCTGTCTAGCTTTAACCTTTATTAGTAGATTTTTCCTACCTTGGTACTCTACCCAGGGTCCTTTCCACTCTGTTGCGATTTTGTTGCCTTACAGCATTTGATCTTAGGTTGTTCTAATGCTTGTTCACTCATGAGATGAAAATTTTGCTCATTCTTCAAGCACTTGCTTGCCTTAAGTTTGTTGCCTGTTTGTTATTGCACCCACTCTTTTAGGATTGGCGTAGTGTCCTGCACTTCTGCTACAGGCTGTTCTGCTGACCCCATTAAGGCACTAGGGCACTAGAAATCTTATACTGCCTTTCCCATGAACGAGAAAGCCTTGACTGTGCTTGCTGATTTGCTTATGGGCTCATAAAGCTTTTTCGATTTAATCACTTGGGCTCATTCATTCTTCCTCTTGTGGTTAGGCATTTTTTGTTGTGTTGTCTTCCTGTAATTCATGTCTCAGGACTTCTTTGTGACAGATTTACCACATCCACCTTCCTCTATATGTATCTTGGGTCTTACTATGAAAGAGCTATTCTTTTGTAAGTTGGGTTTACGGTCAGGCTAATAGGTTTTTGAGGTATGCAGTGGCCTAGTTTTCTCCATTTGGTGACTTGTAGCATTGAGAGATGGGGTCCCCGAATATCTTAGTCATTCATTTGGGAAGCTATGACCTGGGTTTCATGAAGGTCATACTGTAGAGCTCATTTTAGCCATTAAGGCTGACTTGTCTACTTTTTTGAACTTATTAGTCACAAGTTTAATTGTTTCGGTTCAAGATAGTTCCTCATCAGGTTTGGAGGGGGTCATCAAGCAGCGACAGCAATGGACACAGTTCACAAGATTGTGTATAAGGCCATTGCAAAGTTCATCTTGCTGGCAGTGGTAAGGTTATTCAGCACTTGGGAATTTTGTTTGATCAATTACATTTGTACAGTCCAGAAGGGGTTCATCTGACATTTTTGTGTGCAGATATTTTCTATCCTTTAATTTGTTTTCCCTTTTTTCATCCACAGTATTTTCAGTTTTGGGGTTTTTTTGTAGTTTCATCTGCGGTTTTGCAATCTGGCTTTGGTGGAAAGAAGCAGATTACCTGCAGTCTCATAGGGTGCAAGAAAGACTTTTCTTATGATAATGTCATTACATTAGATTTGGGACAAGTCACTGACTTACAGTTTATCAGAACGAGTACAGGACAATTAAGGGGATATGGTACTTGGATAGTCAAGCTTGCATCAGAGGCATGGCTGTGATCTACCCATAGTCAAACATCAATTATAACCTGGACATTGCTGACTATCAGTGGCTTCTAGCCACCCTAAAATTGTTAGAGTTTATAAAATAAAAGCTGTGATTTCATTCACACCAAATATTGTTCTCTGAGTCCTTATTTTAGTTATTAAGGTCTAATAAGAAACTTTGTTCTGGTGTTTTGGAGCCATCCAATATAAGCAATTAATTAACACATTGCCTTCAGTGGGGCTGATAGACAAAACCAGAGCAGATGTCTACCGTATGAAACTGGGCACACAGAAGAACAGAAGACAACAATAGTGCAAGGAAATAATCAAAAGGGCAGAGAGCTTACAGTCTAGGGTAGGGAAAATATGAAAGAGGGAGTACAGAGGACTGAGTTAAGATTTTGAGGCAGGCTGTTGGGCATCAATTAACAGGTGCATTTGCAGTGCAAATTTGAAGCCTTGAGACTAATAGGGTGGAGGAATGAGTTCCATAGGAGGGGAGTAGCACAAGAAGTCTTGCATGTGGCAGATGGATGATGTAATCAGTATGGAGGTAAGGTGACAGTCAGAGGAATAGCAGAGAAAGTGAGAGTGAGGGTGCAGTGAGATGAGCTTGGGGATGAAAGATAGATAGGTGTTATTAAGTGCTTTTATAGTGAGGGGGGATGGGGGAAGCTTAAACTATGTTCTCTAGGAGAAGGGCAGTGAGGAAGCTGAAAAAAAGCCAGTGAAGAAGTTGAAAAAAAGGTGAGGTTGAATCAGGATAATAACATATTAAAATGAGACAAGCAGCAGCATTTTGGTTACATTTAAGAAGGGAGAGATGTTTAAAAGGAAAACCATAATTATTATTATTATTACATTTTATTTATAAGGCGCCACATGTGTTTCGCAGTGCCGTACAAAGGACAGTACAAGGGACAAAACATTGCATTACAGTAAATAAATAACAGAAATAGAGTACAGGTAACAGAGCACCACACATTCTCAAGACATAATACAGCTAAGATGTAAGTATTGAGGGAGTGATCATCGTACTACTAGAGGCTGGTGGCCATAGATGGAGATGAGCCTTTACTAGCAGGATAAAGATGGTCGTTGAGTAGGGGAGAGCTGTGAGTGAAATGTGTTGAGACGAGGGCTTAGATAACAAGAGGAAAGAGGGCCCTGCTCTGAAGAGCTAACAATCTATTGGGGAGGGGCGACAGACAGATGACAAGAGGTGCAGGCAAGTGGGAGGTAGCCTGATGGCAGTATGCAAGCAAAGCTGAGATGTTCACGGCATGAGGCAGGGGGGTGGAGGCGCGGCTTAAGCACTGGGTTATGCATCGGGAGGGTATGCTTTGATGAATAGGTGGGTTTTTAGTGCCCGTTTGAAGCTTTGCAAGGTTGGGGAGAGTCTAATGGAGCGGGGGAGTGCGTTCCACTGAAGGGGTGCAGCACGGGCAAAATCCTGAACTCGTGCATGGGAAGCAGTGACCAGGGCGGTGGAGAGGCGACGGTCATTAGTCGACCGTAGGGGGCGGGAGGGAGTATGAAGGGAAAGGAGGATGGAGATGTAGGGAGCAGTGAAATTAGAGATGGCCTTGTATGTGAGGGTGAGGAGTTTGAAGAGGATTCTGTAGGGGAATGGGAGCCAGTGTAGATTTTGTTGAAGGGAAGTGGCAGATGTGGTGCGGCGGGAGAGGAAGATAAGCCTAGCTGCGGAGTTCAAGACAGATTGGAGGGGAGCAAGATGGGAGCAAGCGAGGCCAGTGAGGAGGACATTGCAGTAGTCAAGTCGTGAGATGACCAGTGAGTGGATGATGAGTTTAGTTGCACTCTGGGAGAGATATGGCCTGATACGAGCAATGTTGCGTAGCTGGAAACGACAGGATTGTGCCAGAGCTTGGATGTGGGGTGCAAAGGAGAGGGAGGAGTCAAGAGTGACGCCCAGGCAGCGGAGTTGGGGAACGGGGGAGATGGTGGTGTTGTCAACAATGATGGAGATATTGGTCGGGGGTGTTGCTCTGGATGGGGGGAAGATGATGAGTTCCGTTTTGTCCATGTTGAGCTTTAGAGAGCGTTCAGACATCCAGGAGGAGATTGCAGAGAGGCAGCTGGAAACCTGAGAGAGGACAGAGGGGGACAGATCAGGAGATGAGAGGTACAGTTGTGTGTCATCAGCATAGAGGTGGTATTGAAGGCCAAATGAGTTAATGAGCGCACCCAGAGAAGAGGTATATAGGGAGAACAGAAGGGGTCCAAGGACAGAACCCTGAGGGACACCAACAGGAAGGATGGAAGGGTGTGAGGTGGTGCTTGAGGCAGACACAGAGAAGGAGCGGTTAGTGAGGTAAGAAGAAAACCAGTCAAGGACAGTGCTAGAGAGGCCAGCGTTTTGGAGTGTGCCGAGGAGGAGAGAATGATCTACAGTGTCAAAGGCAGCAGAGAGGTCCAGAAGGATGAGCAGAGAGAAGTGGCCCCTGGATTTGGCCGAAAGCAGGTCATTGGTGACTTTCACCAGGGCAGTCTCAGTTGAGTGGAGTGGGCGATAGCCAGATTGTAGTGGATCGAGGATGGAGTTGTCAGAGAGGTAGCTTGTGAGACGGCTGTAGACTAGTCGTTCAAGTAATTTGGAGGCGAAAGGGAGAAGAGAGATGGGGCGGTAGTTAGTGGGTGATGAGGGGTCGAGGTTGGGTTTTTTGAGAATAGGCGAGACCAGAGCATGTTTGAATGGTGAGGGGAAGATGCCGGTGGAGAGGGACAGGTTAAAGAGGTGAGCAAGGTGGGAGCAGGCAGTGGGGGAGAGGGAGCGGAGAAGACGGGAGAGAAGGGGGTCCAGGGGGCAGGTGGTGGGGGGGAGGATAAGATGAGGGAGTGGACTTCCTTTTCTGAAGTGGGATGGAAGGCGGACAGGGTGGGATAAATGGAGGGGAGGGATAAAGGGGGCAGGGGGGTAGCAGAGGGGTGACGGCGGGAGATGTCGTGTCGGATATCCTCAATTTTGGAGATGAAGAAGGAGGCAAAGTCAGTGGCAGTGAGGGAGGATGGGAGGGGAGGAGGAGGGGAGCGAAGGAGAGTGTTGAAAGTTTCAAAGAGACGGCGTGGACAGGAGGACTGAGAAGAGATGAGTGCTTGGAAAAAGGATTGCTTGGCGAGGGAAAGAGCAGAGCTGTAGGAGGAGAGAATAAACTTGAAATGGAGGAAGTCCGCCAGAGAGTGAGATTTCCTCCAGGAGCGTTCAGCAGAGCGTGAGCATTTTTGTAAGAAACGTGTTAGTTTGGTGTGCCAGGGTTGGGGTTTGGAGCGGCGGAGGGGGACAGAGGAGAGGGGGGCCACAGAGTCGAGAGCAGCGGTTAGGGAAGAGTTATAGAAGGTGGCTGCCTGGTTGGGACAAGTCATAGTGGAAAGAGGAGAGAGGAAAGTCTCGAGGGAGGACATGAAAGTGGGGTTGAGAGACCCGAGATTGCGTCTGGTGGTGGTGGGTCTGGGCGTGGAGAGGAGGAGGGAGGATGAGAGGGTGAAAGAAAGCAGATGGTGGTCAGAGAGAGGGAAGGGAGAGTTTAAGAAATTAGAGAGATCACATCGGTGGGTGAAGACAAGGTCGAGGGAGTGGCCGAGATTGTGAGTAGCGGTGGAGGTCCATTGAGAAAGTCCAAAGGAGGTGGAAAGGGCGAGAAGATTAGTGGAAGCGGCATTAGTGATGTCAATAGGGATGTTAAAGTCTCCGAGGATGACAGAGGGGAGGTCGGAGGAGAGAAAGTGGGGAAGCCAGGCAGCAAAGTTGTCAAGGAAAGGTGAACAGTGGCCAGGGGGGCGGTAGATCACTGCCACAAGAAGGTGAATGGGGTAGAAAAGGCGGATAGTGTGGACCTCGAAGGTGGAGAATGTGAGAGAGGGCTCAGGTGGGATGACACGAAAGGTGCAGTTAGGGGAGAGAAGGACGCCCACGCCTCCACCCTGGCGACCATCAGTTCTGACTGTGTGGGTGAAGGAGAGGCCTCCGTAGGAGAGGGCAGCAGGGGAGGTGGTGTCAGAGGAGGAGAGCCAGGTTTCAGTGATGGCGAGAAGGTGAAAAGAGTGGGAGATGAAGAGGTCGTGGATAGTTGGCAGCTTGTTGCAGATTGATCTAGCATTCCAGAGTGCACAGGAGAAAGGAAGGGAGGGGACAGGGGAGATAGGGATAAGGTTGGCATAATACAACAAGTTGCGATAGTAATACACATTTATTATGTGTTAGGATTGTATATTATTTTAATTAGTCAATCAATCAATCAATCAATCAATCAATCGATCAATCAATCAAGCAGTCAATCAATCATTAGTCTTATTTAGTGGAGAGAAGAGAAAATTTTCATCTAATATTAAGCTTCTAAATAGCTGTTTTAATGGCCAGCAAAACCTTTCACAAAAATTAATCTGGAAATTGTCTTTTCAAGTGTCATTTTTGAACAAAGAAGTAATTTAAAATTTGGATTTTCAATAATATATTCCATTAAAAGAAAAGTCCCATGACCTTCCACTTCAGTGGGTAGATAGATTTAAATATTTGGGTATTTGGATCTCTAATATACCATTTCTTTAAATGTTAAACCTTAAATGGAATATTTAAAGGCACGGGTAAGAGGTTGGAGTAAATTGCCTTTTAGATTGACGGGCAGAGTCAACTTGATAAGTATGGTTATACTCCAAACATTTTTGTATGTTTTTCATAATTCCTCAGTTTTTCTCCCCATTGTGCTTTTAAGGCAAATTGATAGCCCTGTTTCATCTTTTATATGGACGAATAAATTAACTTGAATAAAATTTGATTTATTTACAAGATCTAGACCACGGGGAGGACTTGCAGTCACACATTTTCAGCTATATTATTTTGCCTCCCACTTTGCTTATTATAGTGGTGGCTTAGAGATTCAGAACCCAATGCCTCACCAAGCTCATTAGTCAACCAGGATATTTTTATACTCCACTCCACTACTGTTGAGCTGCAAGAAGATTGGAAGTGGTATCCCTCTGGCTGAACAGGCGATTTGGGTATGGCAATTTGCTTTGAAGCTGTTGGGGGAGTAGGAATTGGATCCAGATACGCCGCTTTGGTACTCCAGAGCATTGTCCAAACTGTCTTCTACATTGACCCATAAGGTTTAGAATGTGAGGGGAGTGGCCTCTCTGGGTTAATTATATACACATGGGGCTCTTACGTCATTTTCCTAAATACAGCAAGAATTTGTGTTATCTAAAGGTTACTTTTTTAGATTTTTACAACTTAGACACAGATTATCCATTCAGTTCCCTGAAGGCTCTCTAGTTATAAAGGAATTTATTATTAAAAAATATATAATGTTCATAGATCCATGTAGAATGTTGTCTATATTGTATATATTTTTATTAAATATATATTCATATATATACATCACATCTAAAAATGAATAGCTCTTAGACTTAAATGGGAGGCAGACTTGGGGCCCATAAAGGAAGAGGAGAAGAACTTAGCATTACAATTTCCTTGTGATTCAACTATTTCTATTCACTATCAACAAATACAATTATTTTTATTACATAGAGTATATAATACGCCAACATGCTTATATAGATTTGGGGGTAGGGCAACACCACAGTGCCCCATATGTGAGAGTGCTGAAGGCACTTTTTTTACTTTTACAGTGCATCCGGAAAGTATTCACAGTGCTTAATTTTTTCCACATTTTGTTACAGCATTATTCTAAAATGGAATACGTTTTTTTACCCCTCAAAATTCTACACACAATACCCCATAATGACAACATGAAAAATATTTTTTTGAGATTTTTGCAAATTTATTAAAAATTAAAAACTAAGAAATCACATGTATAGAAGTATTCACAGCCTTTGCTCAATAGAATCAGAATCAGAATCAGCTTTATTGGCCAGGTGTCCTCACGTACACTAGGAATTCTTTGTGGTACAATGCATCGCCAAGCAGCAACATGAAGGGGGAATACATAGCATACGAAGGGGGAAGAACATAGCATACATTACACGTATGAGTTGATACTGCACATTGCAACTGTACAATAGACTCAACATATTAGACATATTATACACGTAGGACTAAACACAAAGGCTGCTTGGCAGAGCAGCACCGAGGCAGCCATCCGCGGCGCCAACTAGAACTCAAACAATGCACATAATACAGAAGATTTAAGTATTACATCAAAAGATAAACCACACAGACAATAAAGACAGAAAGCATAATGCAGGGTTGGTGTAAGCATTTTGGGTAATAACCTCCAGGGGTTGTGTATTCCACCCTCACAAGGTACCAGGTGCGGCAGCCATCTTAGGCGCTCTGCGTAGGATTACCCAGGGTGGAATAGTCCACCCCTAGAAGAGAACACAAAACGGGGAGATTGCAGAGTCCTTAGGTTCAGAGTAGGGTTCCAATAAAACCATCAGGTCCATGTATTTTTCATCCCATCCACAAGTTTACCAGATAAGGCAGCCATGTTGGGCGCACTACAAAGGTTACACAGTGGGAGATGGGCCATACAAGGGCCAAATGCATTCACGGGAAAACTGACACGAGTGTAGGAGTATGCTATACCCTGCATGGAAAGATCCAAATGAAGCACACCCTGCCCATGGAGGAACCATCCGAGGCAGCCATGTGAGGCGCACTGTGTAGGTTACTGCTGGCAGGGTGTGCAACCAATGGAGGCACACATTACAGGAATAGCACACAGTGGGGGGAAAGTACCCTGTAAGAAGAAAGAAGAGAAAGACATATTTGCAGGAAAACATTAATTTGTGAAAATTATAAATGTCCTGGTCTCATGAGAGCAGTGCGGGTGGGTGTGAGAGTGTGGGGAGCAGTGCGGGTGGGTGTAAGAATGTAGAGTGCACACTAATGTCCAATGGAACTGACCCAGCAAAATCTGGTCCTGATGCGCACGCCCCTCAGTTCCCTGCTCAGCTTGAGGGGTAGTCTTGGGGGGCAGTCATGATGTTCTTGGACAGAGAAGTAGTAGGCATTGGTCCTGGTGTTCTCAAGGCAGAGGTGAGGAGAGGCCACATGATGGCCCTGAGTTGCAGTGTTTGGGGAAATTGTTTTATTCGAGATTTTAGCGTAGTCCAAATCCAGTTCAAACTCCGGTTCTAACTCCATCTTAAATCATATTCTTAACAAATGCATTCTTCACAACTGCAAGCAGGCCAAGTCCTGACTGCAGGCCTTGATAATATTGCTCTTAAATGCTCCAACTATATCAGCTGGCAAAGGGGGTGGTATGCAATCAGAAGTTCAGCTAATTAACAGAGGTTATTTTGCATTGAAGAAGGATCACAGACATTTGCAGACAAACTTCCTTGGGGTGTGAAAAGTGTAGCCAGAGAGAGATGAGAGACTCAGATATACAAGCATGAAGATGGTGTTTTTACCTGTGAAGAGAGGAGAAATGGTTTTCAGTTCCGGTTCTAACTCCATCTTAAATCACATTCTTAACAAATGCATTCTTCACAATTGCAAGCAGGCCAAGTCCTGACTGCAGGCCTTGATAATATTGCTCTTAAATGCTCCAACTATATCAGCTGGCAAAGGGGGAGGTATGCAATCAGAAGTTCAGCTAATTAACAGAGGTTATTTTGCATTGAAGAAGGATCACAGACATTTGCAGACAAACTTCCTTGGGGTGTGAAAAGTGTAGCCAGAGAGAGATGAGAGACTCAGATATACAAGCATGTTGATCAACTTTGTTGATGCACCTTTGGCAGCAATTACAGCCTCAAGTCTTTTTGAATATGATGCCACAATTTTGGCACACCTATCTTTGGCAGTTTCGCCCATTCCTCTTTGCAGCACCTCTCAAGTTCTATCAGGTTGGATGGGAAGCATCGGTGCACAGCCATTTTCATATCTCTCCGGAGATGTTTAATCGGATTCAAGTCTGGGCTCTGGCTGGGCCACTCAAGGACATTCACAGAGTTGTCCTGAGGCCACTCCTTTGATATCTTGGCTTCGTGCTTAGGGTCGTTGAAAGCTGAAAGATGAGCTGTCACTCCAGTCTGAGGTAAAGAGCACTCTGGAGCAGGTTTTCATCCAGGATGTCTCTGTACATTGCTGCATTCATCTTTCCCTCTATCCTGACTAGTCTCCCAGTTTCTGCCACTGAATAACATCCCCACAGCATGATTCTGCCACCACCATGCTTCAATGTAGGGATGGTATTGGCCTGGTGATGAGCGGTGCCTGGTTTCCTCCAAACATAACACCTGGCATTCACGCCAAAGAGTTCAATCTTTGTCTCATCAGACTAGAGAATTTTGTTTCTCATGGTCCGAGAGTCCTTCAGGTGCATTTTGGCAAACTCCAGATGGGCTGCCATGTGCTTTTTTACTAAGGAGTGGCTTCTGTCTGGCCAATCTACCATGCAGATTTGTCCCTCGAGACAATCCTGTCTTGGAGGTCTTCAGACAATTCTGTTGACTTCATGCTTGGTTTGTGCTCAGACATGCACTGTCAAGTGTGCGACCTTATAGACATGTGTGTGCCTTTCCAAATCATGTCCAATCAACTGAATTTACCACAGGTGGACTCCAATTAAGCTGTAGGAACATCTCAAGGATGATCAATGTAAACAGGATGCACCTGAGCTCAATTTTGAGCTTCATGGCAAAGGCTGTGAATACTTATGTACATGTGATTTCATAATTTTTTATTTTTAATACATTTGCAAAAATCTCAAAAAACTTTTTTTTAAAGTTGTCATTGTGGGGTATTGTGTGTAGAATTTTGAGGGGAAAAATTAATTTATTCCATTTTGGAATAAGGCTGTAATATAACAAAATGTGGAAAAAGTGGAGCGCTGTGAATACTTTCCGGATGCACTGTACTATGGGAGTATCCCAAGGTATTAATGTTAATAATGATTGGGGTTATATCAGCTACAGGTGTTTCAAGAGGTATAGTTACACCAATAGCGTGTTCATTGAAAATAGTTGAAACATATGAACTAGATAGATATACCAAACAATGGCCCTAATTCAGACCTGATTGCTCCTCTGTTAATTTGCAGAGTTTTGTGGTCGGATTGTCGCGGCCCAGACAGAGTGAAAATCCACACCGCGAAAGTCTGCAAACGCTATGCGAAAAGGTTTGCAAACGCCGGTCAGCTGAAAATCCGTTCGCAACTCACTCACATCAAATATTTTTTCCAGTCTGTGCAGTCTGTGTGTAGCCCAGTACTTACTCCTACAGTGCGAAAGAAACAAGCTGATCGTGCCGGAGCTGACGTCACACACCCGCCCTGAAAACTGAGAGAAAACTGCCAGTTACCACCCCAAAATGTCCGCTTCCTGTCAATCAACTTGCGAACGCTTTACAGTTCGGTCTTGCACGTGCACATTACGATCCGTATGCATGCTTAGTCATTCGATAATCAACCGCCTTGTGAATTCGTACAACAACGATCAAGTCTGAATTAGGCCCAATATTTCCTCAATATGTGTATTCTGGCTAAAGTGTGTATAGCTCAAACTTGGATGGCCCAATAATTAATAAGTGGCTTTCTCTTGCTAATGTCACGGTGGCACATGAGAAATATGCATACATAGCCAGACATTCAAGTTATACAATGGGAGATATTTTTATTACAATTTTCCTTTTTTTTTCCTCTTGTTTTTTCTTTTTATGTGAATGCTTTGTTTTTTACGTGATTGTATATGTTATGTATTGTGTATTGATGATATGAAAAATTCTAAAAAAAGGTATTAAATATTAAAAAATGTCCCATAAATAAGGGAGCAGGAAACTTGGTGATAGTTATTAGGTTGCTCTTTCACTGCAGCATTAATAGGCTTCTCTTAGTGTTTGGTGGTAGACAGTTTAGTAAAATGAATCACCATGTTTCACAACTAAATAAGTTGGCCTTATATAAATTATTATTAGTATTAAATAGCAGTGGCGGCTTTTACCTATGAGCTGCAGCCCCCCCCCCCCCCCCCCCCCCGGTAAAATGTGCCAGACATCTCACTGTCAGTGAAGCCAGATGCAGTCCGTAAGACTGCACTGGCTTCACTGTGACTGGCAAAAAAAATAATGTAAGAAAAAAAAGGGGCAGACTAGATGGGCCAAGTGGTTCTTATCTGCCGACAAATTCTATGTTTCTATGTTTATGATAGGCAGTGAGCTGGCTACCTGTTGGAAGCCAACTCCATTCCTCATCAGCCCTAGCCAGCTTCTATGAAGTGCAGCTGATGCAATCCATAGAAGCCATGGTTTTGCACATGCACAGTACTGTCGCCGCTACTGCACATGCGCCAGGTCCAGAGGTGTTGCGTTCAGCCATAGCACCCGGAGAAGGCACATGCCACTGCGCCCCTCCCCCATATATATATATATATAAACACATCCCCATCACTTTCTTCAACCACAGCCCCTTCATCTTCCTCAGTCCCCAGACCCATCACCATCCTCAGCTCCCAGCCCCAATCTTCAGCCTCCATCACCTTCCTCAGCCATTCACCTTATTCAGCCTCCAGCTCCATCACCTTCCTCAGCCGGTAGCTGAATCAACTTCCTCACCCCCTAGCACCATCACCTTCCTCAGCTCTCAGCCCATCACCTGCCTCAGCTCCCAGTCCCCTCACCTTCTTCAACCACAGCCCCCTAACCTTCCTCAGCCACAGCCCCATCACCATTCCCAGTGCCATCACCATCCCCAGCTCTCACCTTCCTCAGACCCCAGCTCCATCACCTTCCCTGCAGCAGCAACCTGAATTGTTCCATGTGGAGGCCCTTACACACATTACACCTCAGTATAGCCCCTTATACACATTAGGCCAGGTTGCCCATAATACACATTAGGCAAGGTAGCTCATTATACACATTATGCCAGGTAGCCCTATATACACATTATGACAGGTAACCCTATATACCCATTATGCCAGGTAGTCTCATATACACATTACGGCAAGTAGCGTCATATACACATTACGGCAGGTAGCCCCATATACAGATTACGCCAAGTAGTCCTAAATACACATTACACTAGGTATCCCTTACATACACATTACGCCAGTTAGCCCCATATACACATTAGACCAGGTAGCCCCATATACACTCTATGCCAGGTAGCCCCATATAAACTTTATGCCAGGTAGCCCTATATACACTTTACGCCAGGTAGACCCATATACACTAGTCAGGAGAGAGTGAGAGTGTGTGTGTCTTACTCTCCCTGCAGATTTGGAACCCGCCTCTCCACTACTAATGGGACCCGTCGCTCTGCTGCTCACTCTTCCTGCAGCTCCAGGACCCGCCGCTCCACTGATCACCATCCCTGCAGCTCTGGGACCCGCCACTTCGCTGATCACCATCCCTGCAGCTCCAGGATGCGCCGGAGCCCTCTGGTGGTTTTATCGCCTGGAGCCTGCGCTCCCCTGGAACCGCCCTCCCTACGCCCCTGGCCGGGTCCCAGGTGGCGGAGACCCGGTAGCATTGCCAGCGGCAGCCCTCCTTCTCCACCAAGGTTGGAACCGCCGCTGGTAAGTAGAATCTTTTAATATAGGACCAACATACTCTGCAGTGCTTTGTAGTTACTAACGTACACATATAATAATAGAACAATAATGGGTATAAGCATACAGACCACAGAGGTTATTGTATACAAAATATGTGTTTTATAAATTAAATGCCACATATAGGATATTGGTCCAGCCAGAACAAAATGAGAAACAAAAAGTGCTAAGGGTAGATATAGTGGGTTGGGTATGTGTCACAATACAGGTGGGGTCCCAGTTGTTACATTTCCGGTGCAGGGGGGGGGGGGGCAAGCGCAAAGTAAACCCATGCAGGATCGTTGCGTTCACCGCGCAGCAGGCTTGGTGGCTCGCTGCGCTCGCCACAGGTTCTATTCCCGCTCTATGGGAGTCGTGGACACCCCTGAGTAGAAATAGTCCCTGTTGGTCAGCATGGCAACTGGCAGGATTTTCAGATGCCAGGATCCCAGTGTCTGTATGATTACCAGCAGTCTCCTGACCGCCGGTCACATAACCGCATTCTGATACAGTATATGATCCAGTCAGAAATCAATGTTGGTTTGGGGGTCAGAAGCAGGGAGAATTCATATAAGTTTAGCATAAAATGTGTAAATTAGAATAATTTATGGTGGTAAGATGGCAGTTCAAATATTTGATAAGCTAGTCTGATGTATGAAGTGGTGATTTACACAAAGTGGCCTCTGCCCAAACACAACCCTACAAACAGAGTAAGTAATGAGTGAGGGTGAAAAGTGCTGTCCATGAGCAGGGTTAAATATTTTTAGGAAAAGGAAGAGATGTATGAAAATACAATTTAGTTAATAGCTTGACTATTAGTAGAAAAATTTTATTTTTAAAAGAAGCATAAGAGACAAGTATAGGTGAGCATCTTAAGAAAAAAATCAGAGGATAGAAGTGCCTATGTCTTTCAATAAAAAATAACTATCCCTCTTAGGTAGATTCAAGAGATAAATAAAATGTGATGATGATCCTACGCTGCTAAATAAGGAACTGTGCTGCACCTTTACAAGAAATATCTGAATAGAGCAATAGCAGCGCTCATGGGATCAATTAAATCACATATGCATAGATCTCCATTCAGAGCTTCTGAAGAAGTTTGGAAGGGCATAGGAGTCTAGAGTTGGAAGCAAAATCTGAGAGAGATTTTAGGCCTCATAATGGTTTGTGTTTCAGAGCAGGAGTACGCAATGCATGCTGAACAAGTGTGGATATATGCCATTGAGGTCTAATTTCATCTAAAGATACAGGAGCAACTGATTTGTGAAGGGTTCGGGAGGGATAGGCACTATAGTGTAGTGAAATGTACTGCAGGGCCAAACGCATGATTTTTGGAGGGGGGCTGCCAAATGTTTAATTTTGTTAATTAGCATGTAACAAGCTATAGTCAGGCCCAATGTGCAGTTTAAAGTATGTAATACAGTACTTCAGAAACATGTAGGCATAATGATCACAGTAAGCCACCTACCAGAACTCTGTCTGGTGCGACTCAGATCCACAGACACACACAGAGCAGACTTGGTAACTTTTTGTTACTTTTTTCACAAATCACAACTCACGCTGCTGGGAGTCACACAGCTTATATTTATGTGAATAAAGTCACAGATAGGTACAGCGCACACAGATTGTACAAAAAAAAAAAAAAAAAGAACAATTAACCTTGTGGTTAACCACAAAATTAAGTGGTTCCCATCATAGGAATGAATGTTGTTTTCACACCCATTCATCTCTATGGGATCCGCAGAAAACCAATGAGCATTGGAGCTCCTCTGGAGCACAGCGCTTATTGGTTGACTGGGTCTCCTAGTGACAGCAGTCACCTGTCATTTGTGCAGAGAAGCAGCATGTGGAAATACATGCTGCTCCTCAGTCTGTTGGATTCCAGTTTTCAGTTTTTCAGTCCACACACCCTTATTTCCGCCCCATATTAAGGGAGGGGCTTTTTAAGCATAAATAATGGGTCTCATGTCCACAGCCACACACTTTGACAAAGACCTCCCGATCGAAATGCGTTTGGTGCGGCTGTGGACCCAGTACTTCACTTACTTCTTGGACCAGGTTCTATATGACTCAGGAGGGAGACTGTTCTGGAACAACTCCCTTTTAAAGGTCATGTAAAAAAGTTTTTCCATCCTAACCCTGTCCATTTTGAATTATTTGAAAGAGCATTTTTATCCTTATAACTTTAAAATATTTTAATTAAAAAATAAGAGTTTTATTACGGTGTCCTGACGGAGATTTCTTCTGTCCATATGTCACATAATTTTGTGGATATGCGAGGATAAGATTAACGAGGACACAACAGAGAAAGATTCTCATGGAAAAGAAACCTTAATACGTCTGCTTAACGATCTTGACTCACAAGTTTAGGTACGTTTTGATCTGTTTGATTGAAGGTGTAAAGAGATATATTTCCCCGGGAAAAGAAACCTTTATATGTGGAAATTTTCTCCTCCACCGTGTGAGTGTGGTATGCCACTTGATTTACTAATGGAGAATCAGGATTGCTGATCACTTTCTATTAAGAACACAGGGGCAGATGTATTAACCTGGAGAAGGCATAAGGAAGTGATAAACCAGTCATAAATGCAAGGTGATAAATGCACTAGCCAATCAGCTCCAATATGTAAATTAACAGTTAGGACCTGATTGGCTGGTGCGTTTATCACCTTGCATTTATCACTGGTTTATCACTTCCTTATGCCTTCTCCAGGTTAATACATCTGCCTCAAAATTTGTACTCTAAGGGTTTATAACACCCTCCCTACCTAGACATACTAAACCATTGTCTCCTTTTTTCCGCTCATTGCATGAACACTATCATTGGGAGGAAAAGAGATGCACAGGACCTAGAGGAAGGACATTTTACCAAAACTGTAATCGTCTGGTATTTTTCATAGACTTGTGAGCGCTGGTTTACATGTGGTATTCATTTGTATTGTCAGTTTTCAGTTTCTTTTTTTAACCCCTTGGATACCTACATGGACTCAAGAGGACTGATCTACTACTTTTTACAGGTGATGTGGATTACTACTGGAGAAGAGGATGTGAAGGGTAATGGGGGATGTAGATAAGTATGTGTTAGTGTATATATGTGAGTGTGCATGTATGCTTTAAAAAAGTTGTACTTTGTACAGTGTGTGTGTGTTGTGTGTTTATTGTAATATTTATTTTACAGTGGGACTACAGGTACCAGAGGGTCCTTTAATGCCCCACATGCTGGTAGTTGTGGTTCTCCAAGTACCAGCATGTGGGGGGGACTTACTGAGAACTGTAGTTCTACTGTTAAAAAAAATATCTTATTTTTACACATTAATGCTGTGAACTCTGCACCCACTGTCCACAGGTGCTGGGCATTGCATTGGACTTCAGCCCTGACCTTGGGTGCCCTGGAGAGGGGTGGATTCCTTTATAGGGTTACCACTCCCCCAGAAATTCCCTGCCTGGGCTGACTAGTTGGGGGATTAATGCTATGGCCGCAGGGACCAATATGAACGTGTCCACCAGCAGTGGCATTACCTAACTAACTAGTGGAACCCGGTGCTGGTTTTAAAAATAGGGGGGACCCTTATGGTGTTTTCCCCCAGATTTTTGGAACCAGGACCGGTCCAAAAGCCCAGTCTGGTTGTTAAAATACAGGGGGGCCTCAGTCATTTTTTCAACCAGGACCGTGTCAGGTCTATGTTTGTGTCTGTTCCCGGAGGGGACACTAGTGGGTCAGTGGTGGTGCGATGGAGGAAACTAAGAGGCTGAAGTAAGTTCCTGTGCATGTGCGCAAATGGTATTTATTGAATACACACAGGAAATATAAGTAACTGGAGCAATGTAAATGTAAACATATGATTCAGCATGGAAGCTGATAGAGTCTCTGAAATAAACTGTCACATTGAGACAGTTCAGCCTGGGAACCAATGGTGACTTGGAGTAACTGATAACTATCGGCCTGGGAACCGATGGTGAACAGGAACAGCTGACTATCGGCCTGGGAACCGATGGTGAACAGGAACAGATGACTATCGGCCTGGGAACCGATGGTGAACAGGAACAGATTACTATCGGCCTGGGAACCGATGGTGAACAGGAACTATCGGTGGTTGGCCTGGGAGCCAATGGTGAATTGGAACAATCGGTGGTCGGCCTGGTAGCCAAAGGTGAATTGGAACAGAACTACACAGGCAGTAGGTATACTTGCAGTAATGGAACCGGAGTTGGCTTAGCAGGAGACAGACTGAGAATTAGAGCAGGATTCTTTCTGCAGGTGAATTAGCACAGCACTGCTGCAGAATGATAACGAGCATGTGAGAGTGGTAATACAGCACCTGTAGAGAGTCTCAGACTGCTAGTGATTGCTGGAGCAGAATGCAGATGGCGCTGTAACCAAACTGGATGGCTGGTGCCTGTAGTTCTATGGAGCACTGACACAGGAAAGTCTCACTACTAGTGAACACTGGAGCAATATGCAGATGAAGATGCACCAGATTGGATGGCTGGTTCCTGTAGTTCCTCGGAGCAAAGACTCAGGGGAATCTCTGAAGATAGGAGACTGGGGCCAGGTGCCGCTTGTTCACAGGATTTGATGCATTGTTCAAGGCCATGATACTGAGCAGGAACTCCGGCTATATACCCCCTGGTCAGCAGGGATTGGAGAATCAAGTCATGTGAGCGCTCCAGTGCTCAGGAGTGGATAGCACTAAGTCAGTTGACTGCAGGTGTCATGGCAGTGGCCATTTTCCGGAAATGGTGGGAATACATCGGGGTACACGCTGTATGGCAAGCGGGGTGCACACTGGAGAGTCTCTGCACATTGCAAGCAATCATGGAACATGCTGCCTGGCTGAGGATGTGACCTCCGGAGGCCAGCACATCAGAGCACTGGTAAGTGACATGATTAAGATTACCACCTCATTCCTTTAATTCTGGACACATATTATTTACACAGGTTCTGTGGCTGATTAAAACCAGGTGGAATGGAGTCTTGAAATCAGCCAGCCACAGAACTTGTGTAATTAATATGTGTCAAGAATTAAAGGGATGAGGTGGTAACCCTAGACATGATGCAAATGCAGATTCCTGACAGACCGGCTCAAAGAGCTCAGTGCTAGTTATGGTTTTGGGGGTAGGAACCCCACATCATTTTTGAAATTTGTAAGTCTTTTTTACGTTAACAGACAGATGCATGCACGGATCTTACTGATCTGTGCATGCTTCTGTCAAACATGCACATGTTGGAGGTGCTATTTTTGTTTGACTTTGGTGGTGCTTTTTTTTGGGCAAAAAAAATGGTTGTTCCATGTAAACACGCACCAAAAAATCAGTGCACTTAGGTGCGACTCCTTGAGGCTAATTTTGTGTGAAGTGGAGGGATTTGACAAAAGTGATTATTGGTAAATTTGTAGAGGTGACTGAGGTAGGAGGGTGAGGTAAGTGACCTTGCAACAAGGTTAAGTGGTGTAAGGGTACGCTTTGATGAACATATGAGTTTTCACTGTGCAGTCAAAGCTATGCAGGGTTGGGAAGAGCCTGATGGAACAAGGGAGCTCAGCCTAATAAAGGAGGGGCAGCATGTGCAAAATCATGGCTTCCAGCATGAGATGCAGCGACCAGGGTAGATGAGAGGTGACTTTCACTGGCTGACCAGAGAGGCCTGGAAGTAGTATGTAAGGAGATGAGGCTGGTGATGTAGGGAGCAGTGAAGTTAGAGAGGACCTTATATGTGAGGGTGAGGAGTTTGAAGAGTATTCTGTAGGGGAATGGGAGCCAAAGCAGTTTTTGGCAGAGGAGAGTGGTGGATGTGGAATGGCAGGAGCAGAAGATAAGTCTAGTTGCAGCATTAAGATCAGATCAGTGGGGAGCAAGAAGGGAACATGGCAGCCCATTGAGTAGAAGGTTGCTGTAGTCAATCAAGAAATTATAAGTTAGTGGATAATCAGTTGGAAGCATTTTGATAGAGGAACAGCCTGAAAGTAGCAATGTTGCAAAGTTAGGGATTGAATGTGAAAGACAAAGGAGAGGGTGGAGTTAAGGGTGACACCCAAGCAGTGGAGTTGGGAAACAGGGGAGATGATGGTGTTGTCAATAGTGATGGAGAGATTGGAAGGTGGAGACTCTGTTAGGGGGGAAGATGATCAGTTTTGTCCACATTGAGCTTCAGAGTGTGCTCAGATATTCAGGAGGAGATGGCGGAAAGGCAGATGGATACCTGAGAGAGGACACAAGGGGACAGGTCAGAAGAGAAGAGGTATAGTTGCGGGTCATCTTCATAGAGGTGGTAGAAATACAGAATGATCTTGACTGCGCAACTAGCAGGATGCAGCCTGTGAGAAAAAAGCGGTACCTCACAAATTACCACCAAAGATAGACATGAAGTTACAAAAATAGTTTCCTCACAATGGCGCACACCAAATAAATAAATAAGAGTTCTTACTCCACAAAATTTAGGCCATAGACGACCCAAGTCCTTTTTCCTTGAAATAGTTCTTAGCCACACACCATAGATACTTCCATAAATAAGTTACAGTCGATTTCCAATCTCAAAAATAGAAGAAATAAAATCTAGTGTAATACTGTCTAAACAAATTACAGAATTTTTATTGCATTACACTCACAATAAAAACAGTGAAAAGCATGTAACCACACAAATGCTGTGGGTAAGGGATCACATATGCTCAGCCTCCACGGTATTACCCTCCAAGATCGAAAAGGAATGGAAGTACGAAAGCCCGGGTTTCTTTCTCCTCCTCAGGTAAGTAGTGGATCCAATGGAGCAGTCCCTTTAGTTTTATCACCAGCTTAAAGCTTTTCAAACACTAGGTCCTTCATCAAAAGCATGGTGATTGTGACAGAACCTCCTATACTTATACCCCTTATGGATTAAACAATTAGACAATCAGATAACTCTGTTCCCGCCCATTAACAGCCACATGACGCTGGTGGAAATGACATCACTACCGGTTCACAGCAAATTCATTCCGGCGGAAGCAGAGGGAAACGAAAACTCATATATGGTTCCCCCCACATTCCAACACGACCCACGACTGGAAGTGACGGCATATCACCTCCGGTGGAAGTGACGATCAAACGGAAGTTTCCAAAGCACTTCGCATCTAAATGGAGCTTGTTGCCGGAAGTCGCCTCTCTCCCAATACCGGAAGTTACATTTCATTCCATATATCAAAGCAGGCTTCATACGAATAAGCTGAAACAATGGACTGGAAAAGAAATACACTATGGGGGTCATTCCGAGATGATCGTAGCTGTGCTAAATTTAGCACAGCTATGATCATTCACACTGACATGCGGGGGGACACCCAGCACAGGGCTATCCTGGCCCGCATGTCAGTGCCGCTCCCCCCCCCCCGCAGAAGTGCAAAGAGTAGCTCCCGACTGGCGCAGCTTTAGCATGCTGGCCGGGAGCTACTCATTGCTCCCCGGCCCACAGCGGCTGCATGTGACGTCACACAGACACTGCGGCCCACCCCCCATTCGGTCCGGCCACATCTGCGTTGGCCGGACCACGCCCACGAAATGGCAGCCAAACGCCGCCGTTCCGCCCCCCACCCAGTGACTGCCTCTGCCTGACAATCAGGCAGAGGCAATCGTAGTGGCCTGACGGCCTTCGGCATGCGTAGTTCTCACCCGATCGCACCGCTGCGATAAACTGCACCGTGCGATCGGGTCAGAATGACCCCCTATGTACTCAGCTTAGGAAAATGAGATAAAGAAATATTTTGCACAGGACTTGGAAACCAATACTGAATTAAATGAAGAGGTGTAATTAAATAACTAGACCAGCACTGGAACTGGTTTAATGTACATGGTGAATTGCAATTTATGCTCATGATATACAGTGTGGCATCCCTATTAATGGGTGTGGATTATTAGATCTACACTAAAAGGCTCTAGTCATTAGGTCGACCACTAATGGTCGACATGCATTAGGTCAACAGGGTCAAAAGGTCAACATGGAATAGGTAAATAATATAAAAGGTCGACATGGTCAAAAGGTCAGACAAACAGTGGCAGTTGCTCAATCATTCCTGGAGATAATTATATATCAGGTGCTAGAAAGGGGAAGGGGTCACAGACAAACAGCAGACAGAGTGGGGGGTGCTTCCCTCCTCCCCCTGGTATCCCCCCAGCACACTAAAAAAATTACCTGTAACCATACCTGAGCCTATCTGGTAATAGAAATTCGGAGAATTGGTTACACAAACACATGTTTAGCTGCTAAGCCATATCACGGCTTCTCTGATATCAGCAGTCCTAACACTACATATTAGCAGTGCCCACATAGAGCCATGTGATTTGTCTACTGAATACGAATATGAATACATTACATCTGTTTAATAGAACAGTATATGGGACTGTAACTCGTTGTCGATCTCTGCAGAATCTGGGGACATATTTAGAGCACTGCCTACAACAATATGCTGTATTAGAAGCTACATTGAGATGTGATAGCAACATTGTATTATGTTTCAATTTTACTCTCATACAGCTAACACTTAGATGCTTTTTGTGGACGTGTGTACATACACACATACTCCCCCCCCCCTTTTTTTGTGTTGCAAACTACAGGGATTACTGTGCTATAGTCAATAATTTATACCGTGCAACCCTTGACACTATATACTATTTTGTTTCTATATGACACAACACACTACTATTATTTTGTTGTATAAGGATTTTGTGTCATCTGTAGATATATGTATATTGATATATTTTATGGTAACCAATTTTGAGTTCTTCTTTCTGTCAATGAATATTATCATGGCAGACGAATCGGAACACCATCCATGATTCCATTTCTTATGTGGTTCAAAGAAAACAATATAGTAGTATCTTTTTTCTGACACTAAACAAATTTGAATATTATTCACAATTGTACTCTGGTCTACTCTTTTCTGATGTGGTTTAAAGAACCAATATAAGAATGCATTTATATTGAATAATGGGGACCTGTTTGTGGATCCACATTCAATATTATCCACAATTGTTTTTCTGTTTCTTTTGATGTGGGCATATGTTTGCAGATTTACCAGTTTGACCTTATTGCCCTGAGCCATTCAATTAACTATGCAGGTCTGGTGTGTTTAGAGATACAGGTATACATTCTTTTGTACATCCCCAGATTCCTATGTTTCATTTCTCTTCCCTCCTGCACTCTCTCATCCACGAATAAAGGATTGTCCTCTGTAATGAGTAATACAGTAACAGAGGCTTCCTAGTGGACAGCAGAAGTGCAATACTTACCTTATTCTCCAATCCTGATTCTTCAGGCCTAATACTTATCTTTCAAACAATTAGTTCTAATACTTACCCTAATTTCGAAATATTCCTCTTTATTTCACAAACACTCTCTCATCCAGTTGGGTGCCCCTGCATGCAAACTGATTTTCCCTATCTATCTACAGTGTTACCACGCTGGACATGCCCGATCTCATCTGATCTTGGAAGCCAAGCAGCGTTGGGCCTGGTCAGTACCAGAAAGGGAGACCTTCTGGGAATACCAGGTACTGTAGTATCAAGGGACAGTGCAATCCATTGGTGCACCCAGGAAAGCAGAAGTGTACTATACTTCTTTCATAACCAGATTATTTAGGCGTAAACACTCTCTCATTGCCCATTCGATCATAACAGATGGGCAAAAGCAGAAGTGACTGGTTCTGTAACACTCTTCTATATTCCTTTTTGAACATAAGTGGGGCAGAATCAGGCACCCAATTTTAATAATCTACCATTTCCTTCAACATGGATGTCACACAGTGCCATATGTTAACTCAATTGGTTACCCTGTAGGAGCTTGGAGTCATTAAGATGGTTTTCGGTTCCTCTCTTATGAGCATACACACAAATCTCATAAGTTGATTGAGAGAACTGGAAAATAGAAACTTTTGCTCTGACAAACGTCATATACTGGATGTGTAGAATACAGTGGGTGTTCATAGAGGCATTATGCCAACTAACTGATCATGAGTGAGTAACATATTTAACCATAATTTAATTCTTTTTTATTATTATTTTTTCTTTTTATTGAAGTTTTCTTTGTTATTGTCTGTTTTGAACTATTAAAAGTTAAGTTTTAATTATATTTACACTCATTGTGTATTCTATACTTACTGCTCAATACATTATACTTATACCATTAGAATCAAAGTGTGCCCCAGAGAGACAAAAAAAAGTCTTCTTGCTTCTTTGCAAACCCCCCCAAGTAGTTTGTTCTGAACTAATTTCTGGGAGCACCACTAACCTAGCATTACTGCAAAAACCCTTTAGGTAGAGTCAGTAGCTACATGTTGGTTAACTTACAGATATCCTTTAAACTTTCCATTTTTGATTTGCACCAAATTTACAATCCGATCCAGTGCAGATTCCAAACCCCAAACCTCTTTTAAGATCACCATTGTACCTGATACCCCTCTCAGGCCGCCAGCTTTTGACACGGGTTATTGCACATGAATGCGCATATCCCGTGTTGCTGTGTGGTCTGAAAGGGGCTAGTTGAAATAATCCGGGTCGAGTGACCCGGTATTTCAACTCGGGTAGCGAGCAGGGTATAACGCGTGTTCAACCCGACTCTGTAAGCGCAGCACCCGCCCACGTCACCGCTGATGTCACCAATCCAGTAATATGCCGGGTTGGTGACAGCAGCAAATAGGGGCTCAGGCGGGTCGCACCTGGGAAGCACTCTGTATGGCTCCAGGGTGCGACGCCCCTTATGCGGTCTGAAAGGGGTATTAGGTAACACTGAACAATGTTTGATACAGTATAGTGGACCATTTAACAGCAGTACAGAACATCATAGGACGTCATGACCACCTAATTGCATGGATGTCATGGATACCAAACTTCATGTAACACTAGTACGGCTAAAACCAGCACACACATCAGTCTTGGGAATTTCACTCCATGTATTGAGTATAGTATACAGTATATATTCCAAAGTATATTATAAAACTAGCTGAATACCCGTGCTTTGCTACGGGATGAGGATGGTAAATTAGAATTATAGTTGTTTGTTAATTTATGTTGGTTGGAGATCTAGGATATAGGCATATCTTGCTTCCCTGACCCACTTTGTGTAGTGGTCGGTCCCCTTTTTGGTCCCCCAAGGGACCCTACTCTTTATGCTGCCTCTATTCCCCTCCTCACATCATGTCACAGCCTCTGTCACATGCAGCCCTGTCCTGCCTTGCATATTATGCATCTCCTAATATACTGTGTGCTGCTGGAGACCCTGCTCCTCCCACTAAATAATTCTCATGTGTAGGGCTTCCTGCTACCTCCATTCCCCTCCGTACATCATGTCACTACCACGGTCACATGCAGCCCTGTCATCACTGACATATCATGCATGTCCTGATATAGTCTATGCTGCTGGCTCAACCCTAGGGTTGCTAGGGGTTTGTTACCCCCACAGTGTTTGTTCCCAGATTGTGAGTCATATGTGTACCAAGTTTGGTGTAAATTGCTCCAAGCATTCCAGAGTTATGTTGTCTTCTGAAATACTCTGTGCTGCTGCCTCACCCCTAGGGGTGCTAGTGGTGTCTTACCCCCACAGTGTTTGTTCCTAGATTGTAAGTCATATGTGTACCACGTTTGATGTAAATTGGTCCAGGCATTCCGGAGTTATGCTGTCTCCTGAAATACTCTGTGCACTGTCCCAACCCTAGGGGAGCTAGGGGTGTCTTACCCCCACAGTGTATGTTCCCAGATTGTAAGTGATATGTGTACCAAGTTTGGTGTAAATTGCTCCAGGCATTCCAGAGTTATGCTGCCTGCTGGAATACTCTGTGCTGCTGCTTCACTCCTAGGGGTGCTAGGGGTGTATTATCCCCACAGTGTTTGATCACAGATTGTAAATCATACGTGTATCAAGTTTGGTATAAATTGGTCCAGGCATTCCGGAGTTATGCTGTCTCCTGATATACTCTGTGCTGCTGTCCCACCCCTAGGGGTGCTAGGGTAGAACCAGTTCTTAGCAAGCACCTGGGACCTAAGGAGAAGCTACCTGCCAAGTTTCAAGATTGTAGGCTTTGTGGTTTAAGAGATTTTGCGATGAGTCAATCAGTGAGTCAATATCCTTTTTTGCCTTTTATATATATAGATAACATATGCAGAATGTACAGAGGCGGTACTCTCCGGTCTTTATACAATAATAATCAAAGGCAACTTCAATCAAATCAACGTTTCAGTTTTATTATTTTAAAACCTTCGTCAGGACAAATAACAAATGCATCTTACCTTACGTAAATAGATATCACCCAGTGCTGAAGTGTCGGTCCACCATTGCTAAATGCCGGGGCGCGATGATGTCACAAGCCTGCGACGTGTGACCCTCTGCGCTCCATCCCAGTCGTAACCTAGCAACCAGCAACCAACATTAAAGTGCCATCACCATATAACAAAAGCATCCTACGAAAAGCGGTTAAATCGATACTTGTAAGGATATGCTGCAAATTATCTCATACATTTAACCTATAGGTACATACAGTATGTATATACTGCATCACTTGTTTTTAGAATTGCAATAATTTTGGTTTGGCATAATGTAAAGATAACGTCATAACATCATGGGTTAGTCCTCATTATCTGTGAATAGACAGTCACATACAACACAAATTGCCTCAGTGTTTCTTAGAATCCTTTATATATATATTTTTTTATTTTTACTTCCCAGTGGGCAATTTTATACAACTGTTGTATTTGAGTAGTTTGGTTTGGAGCCAAGGTTCTGATGCAAGATCCGATTTTGGTTGCCAGGTAATGCATTAAGCCTGACTGAGGGGTAAAACTTAATGACCTTCATTAAACTCTGTAAATGAACCCACCTCCTGCTCCAGCAGGTAGAGCAGAGCATTAAGACAGAATTCTGAGGAAAGTCTCACAGCTTTTCCTTCTCTTTGTCAGAAGGAGGGAGAGTTGAGTGGCAGATTAAAAAGAGAAGAGGAAAAAAACCAGTAAAAGGTATTCTAACATTTTCTTGTCTAATGGCAATCTTTTATAGCAATAAATAACAATTCAGTGAATGCCATTAGTTTTGGGGCATTCTATTCCCTCATTACAGTGCATAAACAATTTATTGAAGGTAATGTGCTGTGTAGTGCATTATAATGACATTCATTAACATATGTAATCATCATTTGAATAGGCTTTACTACATTGTAACCTGATAATGGCATGATTACCCACTATGCTATTAGCTTTTTTGGGTCCCAAATAATGCAGAGGGGGATTCAGAAAAAATATATCTAAAAAAGCATACTGTATGTGTGTTTCTGTAAGCAAATGAATCAGCATGGAATTCTCAATGCTGAAATGCTATTTGTGTGAGTTCATTGCTAATTGTGTATACTAACAATATATGACAGAGAGAAATTGAGAACAAATACAATCCACATGATTCTAATGCTGGGCAGGCTTGGACTGGCCCACAGGGGTACAGGGGAAACCACCGGTAGGCCCCACTGCCTGGGGGCCCACCTCCTGCTCTAAGTATCAGGTTCCAGACTGTGCACTTGAATTATACATTATACATATATTACCTTATACTGGACTATGGTGTATTTTCTACAGTGCATTGCTGTTATTAATCTGGTACTGTACATTATCATGCATGCAGCGGCTGAATTTACTGTATATAATTATGAAGGGGCTCAGACGTTGCACTCACTAATGGTTAGTCAAACCAATGAGGTGCAGACTGGCCACACCCCTAACATGGGCCCTTACCACTGCATCCCCCCGGTGAACCCTACATGCCCCAGTTCGACACTGATGCTGGGTATACACTGTAAGATATATTGGGGGTAATTCAGAGTTGCACTGCAGGGAGGGCAGATATAACATTTGCAAAGAGAGTTAGATTTGGGTGGGTTATTTTGTTTCTGTGCAGGGGAAATACTGGCTGCTTTATTTTTACACTGCAATTTAGATTTCAGTTTGAAAACACCACACCCAAATCTAACTATCTGCACATGTTGCATCTGCCCCCCCTGCAGTGCGCATGGTTTTGCCCAACTGCTAACAAATTTGCTTCTGCGATCAACTCTGAATTAGGCCCATTGTTCGTACAGGTGACGAACGATATATTGCCCTGACCACCTGCAAGGGTATAGACACAATAAATCTGTGAATGACGTCTTTAACAAATATATTGCATAGGCAATGCTGCACGTTAGATGCAATATATCTGAAAGGGATGCGGTTACATTGCCGGCAGTTGGGATCCCGACGATCAGGATAGAGACACTGGAATCCCGATACCTAACAATGCCGACACATGCAATTCTGACATCACAACTGGTTCCTGTGGCCAGACATATCGTTCTGCTGATTGGTAAGCGTGTATGCACATATTGTCCGATCAGTTGGTTCTGTCAATCAAGTATGTACCCCACATATGTTAAGGCGTTAGCTACCCTTCCATGCAGTGCACTTATAATAGATTTGCCGAGCAATATATCAGAATAAACACCAGAGGCAATATACAAAGCGCAACAATTATGTATCAGTATACTGTGCCTTGATTGTGTCTTCAGTGCACATTGAGGTGCATGCCTCATCTCCGCACTTTTCTGTTTCCATGGCATTCTGCTTGTTTTAGCCTCACGTGTGGTCACAGACAATTTAACAGTGGAGGGGCCCGTGTGCAGACTCCAGGTGGGCCCCCTCCTCTTCACGGCGCAGTTGGCTCTGGCATTGTGCATGCGCAGGGCTCCGGAAACATGATGCCCGCCATGTTCTGGAAACGAAAACCCTACTGCGCATGCATGGTGGCAATTTTGCCGGAAATTTTTTACTGTAACTGCAGCTCCTACACGGTACTCCAGAAACATAAGTAAAAAACATGGGTGCAGTGTGTGCAGTGTGGTCCCCCCTGGGCACGGCACACATTGCACCTATTATAGAAATGCTTATACGTATGGCTTATTCTATATATATTACCCCTGGGGAAGTCAGTAGGATGAGACACAGTTCCTCCTAGATGAAATGCATTAGATGATAACGGCTGTTTCCTGCTATTCAGATTACACATACATTATACAAGTTTCTGGGAGATAAACCTGATATCAGCAAATCACATAGATAATGTACTGTGGATGTGCGCAACCAATCTAAAAAATTAAATTGGTTGGGCAGGCCATATCCAACGTGTCTGACCGATGCAATATTTTTAAAATAGCAAGTTGGCCTCATCAGGCAGCATATGAGCTGCTTCGGTGGACCAACCAACATTATCCCTGTTACTTCGCATGGGAGTAGCAGGGAACTGTCTCCTCCCCAGGAAAGGATCGCAGATATTGTGTGGCCATACAATGTATATTTCACGATGTGCCTAATTCAGGTGTGGTTGGAGTTGTGCCCTGTGCTGCAAAGATAAAGTACCAGAAAATCGTCTCCTAACTGCCATGCTACAGGTTGTGTTTGTTTTAATAATACAACATTCCTTCGGTCTGTCGTTGTTTGCAGAGCTGCAGAAATCACTGGGAATATGGCCATTCTCAGGTGATTTGTGCATGTGCAATACGGCTGTCCCTGGGAACGCGGCGCTGGCGCCATGTTCCCGGAGACCTGTGCATGTGCAGTAGACTCTGGTGCAATGTCAGAGTCAACTGCATCACCAGAGAGAAGGGGGCCCAATTGAAGCCTGCACATGGAACCCCTCCTCTCTTAAAGCACTTTTGTATAGAGGGGACAGTGATGCAGTGTAGGGTATAGAGGGGTCAGTAATGCAGTGTAGGGTATAGAGGTGTCAGTGATGTAGTGTAGGGGATAGAGGTGTCAGTGTAGTAGTGTAGGCTATAGAGGTTTCACTAATGCAGTGTAGGGTATAGAAAGGTCAGTAATGTAGTGGAGGGTATAGGGGGTCAATAATACAGCATAGGGTATAGAGGGGTCAGTAATGTAATGTAGGGTATAGACGGGTCAGTAATGAAGTGGTAAGTATAGGGGGTCAGGAATACAGTGTAGGATATAAAGGTGTCAATAATGTACTGTAGGGTATAGAGGAGTCAGTAATGTAGTGTAGGGTATAGAGGGGTCAGTAATGTACTGTAGGGTATAGAGGAGTCAGTAATGTAGTGGTGTGTATATATGGGTCAGTAATGTAGTGGTGGGTATATGGGTCAGTAATGAAGTGTAGGGTATGGGGTCAGAAATGTTGTGTAAAAGGTATAGAGAGGTCAGTAATGTAGTGGAGGGTAAAGAGGGGTGAGTGATGAAGTGTAGGGTATAGAGGGGTCTTTTAATGTAGTGTATGGTATAGAGAGGTCAGTAATCTAGTGGTGGGCATAGAGGGGTCAGTAATGTCGTGTAGGGTATAGAGGGATCAGTAATGTAGTGTATGGTATAGAGAGGTCAGTAATATAGTGGAGGGTATAGAGGGGTCAGTAATGTCGTGTAGGGTATAGAGGGATCAGTAATGTAGTGTATGGTATAGAGAGGTCAGTAATATAGTGGAGGGTATAGAGGGGTCAGTAATGAAGGGTAGGGTATAGTGGGGTCAGAAATGCAGTGTATGGTAGAGAGAGGTCAGTAATGTAGTCGTGGGTATAAAGAGGTCAGTAATGTAGTGTATGGTAAAGAGAGGTCAGTAATGTAGTGGTGGGTATAGAGGGGTCAGTAATGTTGTGGAGGGTAAAGAGGGGTGATTAATGAAGTGTAGGGTATAGAGAGGTCAGTAATGCAGTGTATGGTATAGAGAGGTCAGCAATGCAGTGTATGGTATAGAGAGGTCAGTAATCTAGTGGTGGGCATAGAGGGGTCAGTAATGTCGTGTAGAGTATAGAGGGATCAGTAATGTAGTGTATGGTATAGAGAGGTCAGTAATATAGTGGAGGGTATAGAGGGGTGAGTAATGAAGGGTAGGGTATAGAGGGGTCAGAAATGCAGTGTATGGTATAGAGAGGTCAGTAATGTAGTTGTGGGTATAAAGAGGTCAGTAATGTAGTGTATGGTATAGAAGGGTCAGTAATGAAGTGTAAGGTATAGAGGGGTCAGTAATGTAGTGTAGGGTATAGAGGGGTCAGTAATGTCATATAGGGTATAGAGGGGTCAGTAATGTAGTGTATGGTATAGACAGGTCAGTATAGTGGAGGGTATATAGAGGTCAGTAATGTAGTGTATGGTATAGAGAGGTCAGTAATGTAGTGGAGGGTATAGAGGGGTCATTAATGAAGTGTAGGGTGTAGAAGGGTCAGTAATGTAGTGGAGGGTTATAGGCGTCAGCAAAGTAGTGTATGTTATAGAGGAGTCAGTAATGAAGTGTAGGATGTAGAAGGGTCAGTATTGTAGTGTAGGGTAAAGAGAGGTCAGTAATGTAGCGTAGGATATAGAGGGGTCAGTAATGTAGTGTAGGCTACAGAGGGGTCAGTAATGTAGTGGAGGGTTTAGAGGGGTCAGTAATGTAGTGTAGGGTATAGAGGGGTCAGTAATGTAGCGTAGGATATAGAAGGGTCAGTAATGTAGTGTAGGCTACAGAGGGGTCAGTAATGTAGTGTAGGGTAAGGGTATAGAGGGGTCAGTAATGAAGTGTAGGGTATAGAGGGGTCAGTAATGTAGTGTAGAGTATAGAGGGGTCAGTAATGAAATGTAGGGTGTAGAAGGGTTAATAATGTAGTGTAGAGTATATAGGGGTCAGTAATGTAGTGTAGGGTATAGATGAGTTAGTAATGAAGTGTAGGGTGTAGAAGGGTCAGTAATGTAGTGGTGGGCATAGAGAGGTCAGTAATATAGTGTATGCTATATAGAGGTCAGTGATGTAGTGGAGGGTATAGAGGGGTCAGTAATGTAGTGGTGGGTATAGGGGGTCAGTAATACAGTGTAGGGTTTAAAGGGGTCAGTAATGTACTGTAGGGTATAGAGGAGTCAGTAATGTAGTGGTGGGTATATATGGGTCAGTAATGTAGTGTAGGGAATATACGGGTCAGTAACGTAGTGGTGGGTATATGGGTCAGTAATGAAGTGTAGGCTATGGGGTCAGAAATGTTGTGTAAGGAATAGAGGGGTCAGAAATGTAGTGGAGGGTATAGAGGGGTCATTAATGTTGTGTAGGGTATAGAGGGGTCAGTAATGCAGTGTATGGTATAGAGAGGTCAGTAATGTAGTGGAGGGTATAGAGGGGTCAGTAATGTAGTGGTGGGTATAGGGGGTCAGTAATACAGTGTAGGGTATAAAGGGGTCAGTAATGTACTGTAGGGTATAGAGGAGTCAGTAATGTAGTGGTGGGTATATATGGGTCAGTAATGTAGTGTAGGGTATATACGGGTCAGTAATGTAGTGGTAGGTATATGGGTCAGTAATGAAGTGTAGGCTATGGGGTCAGTAATGTAGTGGAGGGTATAGAGGGGTCAGAAATGTAGTGGAGGGTATAGAGGGGTCATTAATGTTGTGT
Source organism: Pseudophryne corroboree (assembly GCF_028390025.1). Taxonomy (NCBI): domain Eukaryota; kingdom Metazoa; phylum Chordata; class Amphibia; order Anura; family Myobatrachidae; genus Pseudophryne; species Pseudophryne corroboree. The sequence continues at coordinate 638,422,868 of NC_086448.1, forward strand.
AGGGTATAGAGGGGTCAGTAATGCAGTGTATGGTATAGAGAGGTCAGTAATGTAGTGGAGGGTATAGAGGGGTCAGTAATGAAGGGTAGGGTATAGAGGGGTCAGAAATGCAGTGTATGGTATAGAAGGGTCAGTAATGAAGTGTAAGGTATAGAGGGGTCAGTAATGTAGTGTAGGGTATAGAGGGGTTAGTAATGTCGTGTAGGGTATAGAGGGGTCAGTAATGTAGTGTATGGTATAGACAGGTCAGTAATGTAGTGGAGGGTATAGAGAGGTCAGTAATGTAGTGGAGGGTATATAGAGGTCAGTAATGTAGTGGAGGATATAGAGGGGTCATAAATGAAGTGTAGGGTATAGAAGAGTCAGAAATGTAGTGGAGGGTATAGGGGGTCAGTAATGTACTGTAGCGTATAGAGGAGTCAGTAATGTAGTGGTGGGTATATATGGGTCAGTAATGTAGTGTAGGGTATATACGGGTCAGTAATGTAGTGGTGGGTATATGGGTCAGTAATGAAGTGTAGGGTATAGGGTCAGAAATGTTGTGTAAGGAATAGAGGGGTCAGTAATGTAGTGGAGGGTATAGAGGGGTCAGTAAGGTAGTGGAGGGTATAGAGGGGTCAGTAATGTAGTGGTGGGTATAGAGGGGTCATTAATGTCGTATAGGGTATAGAGGGGTCAGTAATGCAGTGTATGGTATAGAGAGGTCAGTAATGCAATGTATGGTATAGAGAGGTCAGTAATGTAGTGGAGTGTACATAGGGGACAGTAATGAAGTGTAGGGTATAGAGGGATCAGTAATGAAGTGTAGGGTATAGAGGGGTCAGTAGTGTAGGGTATAGAGAGGTCACTAACGTAGTGTATGGTATAGAGAGATCAGTAATGTAGTGTATGGTATAGAAGGGTCAGTAATGAAGTGTAAGGTATAGAGGGGCCAGTAATGTAGTGTAGGGTATAGAGGGGTCAGTAATGTAGTGTAGGATATAGAGGGGTCAGTAATGTTGTGTATTGTATAGAGGGGTCAGTAATGTCGTGTAGGGTTTAGAGGGTTCAGTAATGTAGTGTATGGTATAGAGAGGTCAGTAATGTATTGGAGGGTATAGAGGGATCAATAATGAAGTGTAGGGTATAGAGAGGTCAGTAATGTAGTGGAGGGTATATGGGGTCAGTAATGAAGTGTAGGGTATAGAGAGGTCAGTGATGTAGTGGTGGGTATAGGAGGGTCAGTAATAAAGTGTATGGTATAGAGGGGTCAGTGATGTAGTGGTGGATATAGGAGGGTCAGTTATACAGTGTAGGGTATAGAGGGGTCAGTAATGCAGTGTATAGTATAGAGAGGTTAGTAATGTAGTGGAGGGTATAGAGGGGTCAGTAATGAAGTGTAGGGTATAGAGGGTTCAGTAATGTAGTATAGGGTTTAGAGAGGTCAGTAATGAAGTGTAGGATATAGAGGTGCCAGTAATGTAGTGTAGGGTATAGAGGGGTCAGTAATGTAGTGTATGGTATAGAGGGGTCATTAATGAAGTGTAGGGTATAGAAGGGTCAGTAATGTAGTGGAGGGTATAGGGGGTCAGTATTGAAGTGTAGGGTATAGAGGGGTCATTAATGAAGTGTAGGTTATAGATGGGTCAGTAATGTAGTGTGGGGTATAGAGAGGTCAGTAATGTAGTGGAGGGTTTAGTGGGGCCAGTAATGTAGTGGTGGGTATAGAGGGGTCAGTTATACAGTGAAGGGTATATAGGGGTCAGTAATGTAGTGTATGGTATATAGAGGTCAGTAATGTAGTGGAGGGTATAGAGGGGTCAGTAATGAAGTGTAGGGTTTAGCGGGGTCAGTAATGTAGTGTAGGGCATAGAGGGGTCAGTAGTGTAGGGTAAAGAAAGGGTCAGAAATGTAGTGTATGGTATAGAGAGGTTAGTAATGTAGTGGTGGCTATAGAGGGGTAAGTAATGAAGTGTAGGGTATAGCGGGGTCAGTAATGTAGTGAATGGTACATAGGAGTCAGTAATGTAGTGTATGGTATAGAGGGGTTAGTAATGAAGTGTAGGGTGTAGAAGGGTCAGTAATGTAGTGTAGAGTATAGAGGAGTCAGTAATGTAGTGGCGGGTGTAGAGGGGTCAGAAATGTAGTGGTAGGGGAAGGAAATTTTTGCCCTGGGATCTACTTGGCCCTGGTTACGACTGATGTGTGACCAATGGTGCATCTTTGCACGCAAGCAGCAGATAGGAGACACCGTGAATGGCAGTATCTGTACAATGCCAGAAGGCAGTACCAATAACATATGTTCACAGATTCAAAGCGAGCAAAAACGCAACTGCGTCCCCCTCTAACTCAGGCCCTCTTACAAATGAATTAGCTTCTAGCTATCATTTATCTAACACAGCCTATGAAATGACAGAAGATATTTGGTCGCTAGGGCCTTTTCGCCCACTTAAATAATCGCTCCATGGAACATTTGGATTGTGTGTGCCTCAGAATCAGACCTATAATCCGCAATTTAGAATCAAAGGTATTAGGCTCTGCGAGAGATCAGATAAATTAGCAGCAACGTAGATGTAAAATCCAGAGATTAACAAACGAGGAACAAAGAGAAACAAACAAGGATAAACAATAAAATGGAAGAGAGATTAACAGCCTACATGGGAGGTCACTTTATTATTATTATTATTATTATTATTATTATTATTATTATCCTTTATTAATATGGCGCCACAAGGGTTCCGCAGCGCCCAATTACAGAGTACATATGCACATAATCAAAACAGGAAAATAAGTGACTTACAGTTGATGACAATTTAGGACAAGTACAGGGTAACTAAGCATAACTACACCAGTAAATGACACAGAAGTTCCAGGTGGCCAAAAAACTGCTTGATTTGGGCAGTTGAGGATTATTAAAGTAAGAAAAGGATAAGCACATGAGGGAAAAGGGCCCTACTCGTGAGAGCTTACAATCTAAGCATATAGCACTTCTGGCAAAGCAGATAAATGACACAAATTTGTGGAGGGTTCTGGATTTTCATTCTTCTAACTAGTATTAGACAAGTGCAGAGTCCAATGCACCAATAGTATGGACTACCAAAGACTGGGGCTCAGAGTCCACTGCACCACTAGTATTCATCAGGACTACCAAATAGAGGAGTTCAGAGTACACTGCACCAATAGTATTCATCAGGACTACCAAAGAGTAGTCATACATTGGAGGACTCGTACAGTAAGTCACAAGGGTGTCACACAGAATAGTCACTGGAAGCCAAGGGTCATACAACGGTGGTCTCTGAAAAGCTAAGATTTGTCATGGATATGCTAAAGGTCATACAGAAATACAGTAATTATTGGAGTATTGCATTTGCTGGAGCAAGGTTATGAGCCTAATCCTCTGCCACCATATTGATGCCAGAGTGATGTCTATATAGGGAAGCCTCATTGCACTACATGCCTCCATATGATCAGTGGTCAAGTACAGTAAATGTAAGAATAAAGATAATGAAGAATTATATGCCCTCCTATAGACATTGTCCACATACTTATTATGGGGCATGAGGAAACAACGGGATGTAGTCATATAATTAGCGGTCGGGAGACTATACTGACGTCGGAATCCCGAGTGTTGGACAGCCCGACAGTCTGCATGCCGACTAACAGGGACTATTCTCACACGTAGGTGTCCACGACACCCATAGAGTGGGAACAGAACCTGTGGTGAGCCAGCTGCATGGCAAGTGCAGCAAAGCTTCGTTACGCTCGCCCTTTCTTCCCCCCCTTCTCCCGCTGGCATTCTGGAGACCGGGATCTCGGGGTCGGTGTGGTGACCTCCGGGATCCCAAACGCCGGTCTCCGAATACCAACCCAGAAACAACATTAAGACTAGAGATGTGCAGCGGGCATTTTTCAGGTTTTGTGTTTTGGTTGTGGATTCGGTTCCGCGGTCGTGTTTTGGATTCGGACGTGTTTTGGCAAAAGCTCCCTTAAGAATTTTTGTCGGATTCAGGTGTGTTTTGGATTCGGGTGTTTTTTTTCACAAACCCCTCGAAAACAGCTTAAATCATAGAGTTTGGGGGTAATTTTGATCCTATAGTATTATTAACCTCAATAACCATCATTTCCACTAATTTCCAGTCTATTCTAAACACCTCACACCTCACAATATTATTTTTAGTCCTAAAATTTGCACCGAGGTCGCTGGATGACTAAGCTAAGCGACCCAAGTGGGTGGCACAAACACCTGGCCCGTCTAGGAGTGGCACAGCAGTGTCAGACAGGATGGCACTTAAAAAAATACTCCCCAAACAGCACATGATGCAAAGATAAAAAAAAAAAAAAAAAGGTGCAACATGGAATTGTCCTTGGGTCCTCCCACCCACCCTTATGTTGTATAAACAGGACATGCACACTTTAACAAACCCATCATTTCAGTGACATGGTCTGCCACATGACTGTGGCTGAAATTACTGGTTGGTTTGGGCCCCCACCAAAAGAGAAGCAATCAATCTCTCCTTGCACAAACTGGCTCTACAGAGGCAGGATGTCCACCTCCTCCTCATCGTCCGATTCCTCACCCCTTTCACTGTGTACATCCCCCTCCTCACAGAGTATTAATTCGTCCCCACTGGAATCCACCATCTCAGGTCCCTGTGTACTTTCTGGAGGCAATTGCTGGTAAATGTCTCCACGGAGGAATTGATTATAATTCATTTTGATGAACATCATCTTCTCCACATTTTGTGGAAGTAACCTCCTACGCCGATCGGTGACAAGGTTACCGGCTGCACTAAACACTCTTTCGGAGTACACACTGGAGGGGGGGCAACTTAGGTAAAATAAAGCCAGTTTGTGCAAGGGCCTCCAAATTGCCTCTTTTTCCTGCCAGTATACGTACGGACTGTCTGACATGCCTACTTGGATGCTGTCACTCATATAATCCTCCACCATTCTTTCAATGGTGACAGAATCATATGCAGTGACAGTAGACGACATGTCAGTAATCGTTGGCAGGTCCTTCAGTCCGGACCAGATGTCAGCTATTACTTCTGACTGCCCTGCATCACCGCCAGCGGGTGGTTTTGGAAATGTTATCCTTTTCCTCGCAGCTCCAGTGGCGTGAGAAAATGAAGGAGGAGCTGTTGGCGGATCACGTTCCGCTTGACTTGACAATTGTCTCACCAGCAGGTCTTTGAACAACTGCAGACTTGTGTCTGCCGGAAAGAGAGATACAACGTAGGCTTTAAACCTAGGATCGAGCACGGTGGGAAAAATGTAGTGCTCTGATTTCAACAGATTGACCACCCGTGAATCCTGGTTAAGCGAATGAAGGGCCCCATCCACAAGTCCCACATGCCTAGCGGAATCGCTCCGTTTTAGCTCCTCCTTCAATCTCTCCAGCTGCTTCTGCAAAAGCCCGATGAGGGGAATGACCTGACTCAGGCTGGCAGTGTCTGAACTGACTTCACGTGTGGCAAGTTCAAAGGGTTGCAGAACCTTGCACAACGTTGAAATCATTCTCCACTGCGCTTGAGTCAGGTGAATTCCCCCTCCTTTGCCTATATCGTAGGCAGATGTATAGGCTTGAATGGCCTTTTGCTGTTCCTCCATCCTCTGAAGCATATAGAGGGTTGAATTTCACCTCGTTACCACCTCTTGCTTCAGTTGATGGCAGGGCATGTTCAGGAGTGTTTGCTGGTGCTCCAGTCTTCGGCACGCGATGGCTGAATGCCAAACGTGGCCCGCAATTCTTCGGGCCACCAACAGCATCTCTTGCACGCCCCTGTCGTATTTTTTTTTAAATCTGCACCACCAAATTAATTGTATGTGCAAAACATGGGACGTGCTGGAATTTGCCCACATGTAATGCACGCACAATATTGGTGGCATTGTTCGATGTCACAAATCCCCAGGAGAGTCCAATTGAGGTAAGCCATACTGTGATGATGTTCCTCAGTTTCCGTAAGAGGCTGTCAGCTGTGTGCCTCTTATGGAAAGTGGTGATACAAAGTGTAGCCTGCCTAGGAATGCGTTGGCGTTTGCGAAATTCTGCTACTGGTGCCGCTGCTGCTGTTCTTGCTGCGGGAGGCAATACATATACCCAGTGGGCTGTCACAGCATATAGTCTTTAGTCTGCATTTTTTAGGACACTGGTGACTCTTTTTCTGACGTCTGTGTACATTCTCGGTATCGCCTGTCTAGAGAAGTGGAACCTAGTGTTATGAGCCACGGCAGTGGCTCATTCCTGATTTGCATTTTGGTTATGTATTTTATGTTTTACTTCTGTTTCTGTTCCCTTGGCTTTTGTGGGGTGTCCGGTGTCCACCCTTAAGGAGAGGGTACTGTTATGAACCACAAGCAGTGGTTCATTCCTGTTCACTTTCTGTTCATGTATTTTATGTTATAGTTCTCTTGCAGGCCAGGATTTCCTTTGCTCTGGTTTAGAAGACTCTTGTTGGCCGCCGGTGGTGAGTCTGTGTTATTGCAGCCTGTTTCCATGTGTTTAGCCTCACCTGTCTGTTAATTGCAACTGTCAGTTTGGAGTCGTGCAGCAGGTCAGCTGCATGACATAAATGATTAGGGTCACTGCTGTGATTGGAGGTATTCCTTGTTATATTCTCCCTCACTGCCTGACACAGACGCCGGTGATAGCTTCTGTCTAGCTGCTTCCTGCCTTGAAGCATTTCTGTTTAGGAGTCCTGTGGCTTTGCCTGTGTCTGATCCGGTATCCTGCCTTGAAGCATTCCTGTCCAGGAGTCCTGTGGCTTTGCCTATGTCTGATCCAGTATCCTGCCTTGAAGCATTCCTGTCCAGGAGTCCTGTGGCTTTGCCTATATCTGATCCAGTATCCTGCTTCTTGGTGTCCACTGGTCTGTCGTTTGGATTTCTGCCTGTCCTCCGGTCCTGAGAGCCTGTGTCAGCTACTTTGGGGGTTCCTGTCTTTTTTGCCAGTATTCGTACCGGTTTTGTGAGTAGTGGCTTTGCCGCGTCCCTCAGCCTATGCCGTAGTTATCTGTTGCTTTTGCTTTGGATTTTCTGCAGAGGGTTCTGCGTGTGCTGTCCTCACCGGAACACAGTGGTGTTGTGTCGGCGTGTGGACAGCACTACCTTTGTTGTAGTTTTTGTCTTGGCGGCTGTGCCGCACATACTTTATTTAAGTTCTGTAGCACCCCTAACTGGGTACTTCCTTCTCTAGTTAGAGGTTCCCCTTGTCATCGCCCCGTCTCAGTCTACGCCTTGTCTCCAACTAAGACCGGAGGGGGCATCGGAGTTGGGCAGACATAATCCGCCCTTCAAACGCAGCTGCCATGGGCCCAAGAAACCATAGCCACGCAGGCTGACAACGAGGGTGAGACAACGGAGTTAGAGATCCTTGGGGGTGCTGCCGAGCTCCATATCTATTGCAGCATTACGTTCCTGTACTTGGGGCTCATCCGCCCAGTTCAGGAGTACCAAGTACAGTGAACGTACCACCTAGATGGTATTTGGTACCGGGGACACACTAACTCAAGCAATTCTCTAAGTCCCTGTTAACTAACGGCGGATACCGGACGCACGTCTAACACCAACATAGTTGTCAAGGCCTGAGTTATCCGCTTTGCAACAGGAAGACTGCTGTGATATTTCATCTTCCTTGCAAAGGACTGTTGTACAGTCAATTGCTTACTGGATGTAGTACAAGTGGTCTTCCGACTTCCCCTCTGGGATGACGATCGACTCCCAGCAGCAACAACAGCAGCACCAGCAGCAGTAGGCATTACACTCAAGGATCCATCAGAGGAATCCCAGTTAGGAGAGGACTTGTCAGACTTGCCAGTGACATGGCCTGCAGGACTATTGGCGTTCCTGTCTAAGGAGGAAATTGACACTGAGGGAGTTGGTGGGGTGGTTTGCAGGAGCTTGGATACAAGAGGAAGAAGGGATTTAGTTGTCAGTGGACTGCTTCCGCTGTCACCCAAAGTTTTTGAACTTGTCAATGACTTCTGATGAATGCGCTCCAGGTGACGTATAAGGGAGGATCTTCCTAGGTGGTTAACGTCCTTACCCCTACTTATTACATCTTAACAAAGGCAACACACGGCTTGACACCAGTTGTCCGCATTTCTGTTGAAATAATTCCACACCGAAGAGGTGATTTTTTTTGTATTTTGACCAGGAATGTCAATGGCCATATTCATCCCACGGACAACAGGTGACTTCCCGGGTGCCTGACTTAAACAAACCACCTCACCATCAGAATCCTCCTTGTCAATTTCCTCCTCAGCGCCAGCAACACCCATATCCTCATCCTGGTGTACTTCAACAGTGACATCTTCAATTTGACTATCAGGAACTGGACTGTGGGTGCTCTTTCCAGCACTTGCAGGGGGCGTGCAAATGGTGGAAGGATCCACCTCTTCCTATTCAGTGTTGGGAAGGTCAGGCATCGCAACCGACACACTTGGACTCTCCTTGGGGATTTGTGATTTAGAAGGACGCACAGTTCTTTGATGTGCTTTTGCCAGCTTAACTCTTTTCATTTTTCTAGCAGGAGGATGAGTGCTTCCATCCTCATGTAAAGCTGAACCACTAGCCATGAACATAGGCCAGGGCCTCAGCCGTTCCTTGCCACTCCGTGTCATAAATTGCATATTGGCAAGTTTACGCTTCTCCTCAGACGCTTTTAATTTAGATTTTTGGGTCATTTTACTGAACTTTTGTTTTTTGGATTTTACATGCTCTCTACTATGACATTGGGCATTGGCCTTGGTAGACGACGTTGATGGCATTTCATCGTCTCTGCCATGACTAGTGGCAGCAGCTTCAGCACTAGGTGGAAGTGGATGTTGACCTTTCCCTATTTTACCCTCCACATTTTTGTTCTCCATTTTTTAATGTGTGGAATTATATGCCAGTAATATATCTGGAATTACACGGCAGTAATGTCTGGAATTAGATACCACTAGAGAGATACCAGATACCACTGTGACTGGAATGATGATGACCTATGCACAGTGACAGGACACTACCACAGCACCTTACAACAGCAAGATGCAGCACAACACACTGGACTTTTATGCACCACAATGCAGCACAAGACAATGAGTAGTGATACTGTGCACTGATGAGGATACTAGAACTGACACTGGGCAGCGAGAACAGCACTGGACTACTGTACAGTACTACTATATACTGGTCACCACAATGCAGCACTGATACTGAGCACAGATATTGAGCACTGTTCAGGATACTAGAACTGACACGGAGCGGAAAGATACAGCAATGGACTACTGTACTGTACTACTATATACACTGGTCGCCACAATGCAGCACTGATACTGAGCACAGATATTGAGCACTGTTCAGGATACTAGAACTGACACGGAGCGGCAAGATACAGCAATGGACTACTGTACTGTACTACTATATACTGGTCGCCACAATGCAGCACTGATACTGAGCACAGATATTGAGCACTGTTCAGGATACTAGAACTGACACGGAGCGGCAAGATACAGCAATGGACTACTGTACTGTACTACTATATACTGGTCACCACAATGCAGCACTGATACTGAGCACAGATATTGAGCACTGTTCAGGATACTAGAACTGACACGGAGCGGCAAGATACAGCAATGGACTACTGTACTGTACTACTATATACTGGTCACCATAATGCAGCACTGATACTGAGCACAGATATTGAGCACTGTTCAGGATACTAGAACTGACACGGAGTGGCAAGATACAGCAATGGACTACTGTACTGTACTACTATATACTGGTCACCATAATGCAGCACTGATACTGAGCACAGATATTGAGCACTGTTCAGGATACTAGAACTGACACAGAGTGGCAAGATACAGCAATGGACTACTGTACTGTACTACTATATACTGGTCACCACAATGCAGCACTGATACTGAGCACAGATATTGAGCACTGTTCAGGATACTAGAACTGACACGGAGCTGCAAGATACAGCAATGGACTACTGTACTGTAGTATTATATACTGGTCACCACAATGCAGCACTGATACGGAGCACAGATATTGAGCACTGTTCAGGATACTAAAACTGACACAGAGCAGCAAGATAAAGCAATGGACTACTGTACTGTACTACTATATACTGGTCACCACAATGCAGCACTGATACTGAGCACAGATATTGAGCACTGTTCAGGATACTAGAACTGACATGGAGCGGCAAGATACCGCAATGGACTACTGTACTGCACTACTATATACTGGTCACCACAATGCAGCACTGATACTGAGTACAGATATTGAGCACTGTTCAAGATACTAGAACTGACACGGGGCTCTGACATTACTCTGACATTACCCCCTTTTATGGGTGGACTTGGGACACCCTACTTGACTCCTACACCAAAGATATAGGTGTTATGGAGCATAAGTATCACACAAATAGCACTCTTTTTGGACAAAATATTTCCAATATATGAGAATTAATAGAATTCACCTTAGAAGAAGGTGGGTTTCCGGCAGAGGAAAAACGGTTAATTACCAGCAGCTTGATCAAGAATGTAAAAGACATTAGGAACCCATATAATTGAAGAATTGACTGCTAAATTTGTATAGTATTGGATTAACTGCTTCCACAGTCACATAAAAACCCTTACTGCCAGCAAAAATGTGGTATAATTTTGAAGAAATACTACAGACGCTGTAGATGTGGGACAGTGGAGGTAATTTTGGACATACAGGATGACACCAGTATATAATAGATAGATAGATAGATAGATAGATAGATAGATAGATAGATAGATAGATAGATAGATAGATAGATAGATAGTTAATTAGAAGAATGAAGATGTGATAATTGTAAACTCAAGTGAATCATTTTTTTTGACAGGTATATCTTTTGCTAAATGACCAGTGTGATTTACTGCCAAATACACAATGCAAGAAATTCCCAAAATTAGACTATAGGGTATATTTACTAGTGTTTGTATTTGATTTTAAAGCCAATTTATATCAACTGAAATAAAATTAAATTGACATTCCTTTTCACTGTCCAAATTGTTTATTTACTAACTTTCGATTTCGAAATCGATTTCAAAATCGAATTCGATGTGTGTCAATTTTGACTAGTGCTTTCTTGTTCGGTTTTGGATGCCCATTTCAAAATCGATAATAAAATCAAATCTAAATTCGAATAAACTAGAATAAAAATCAGCAAATTACTTCCTTGTGTACTGTATTCCTATTGGACAAACATATCACATGGAAGAAGCTGCTGTGGTTTCTCTAATTCTAGTTTGTATACATATCCAATGGCTCCTGTGCAAGACCTATTCTGTGCATGTGCAGAATGGGTCCTGCGCTGTCGCATGCAGTGCCCCCTAAGCGGCAGCCTGTCACCATTTATGGATGCTGTCACCGTCTGTGGGTGGGGAATCTAAAGACACAGGAGCAATGTGCACTCCGCCCAACTCTGATGAGACCCATAATTCTCACAGCCACGGTGATCCACATTTTTAGGTCCCTTTTTATTAGAGATGTGCGCAGATCCTCACGTGTTACTAGATTTCTTTTAAAATTGATTAAAAAAAATCTAAAAACATGTAATTTGGACCTTTCATACAGAGACTTTACAGTATTGTTAAAATATGTCCTGAATTAGAGGAATAGATGCTACAGTGACTGCACCTGCAATTGTACAGGTTGAGGATGTGCTAAGTTATTACAAAATCCCAGCAGCCCTGAAAAGTACAAAGATGTCCAGCAGAGCCATCGTAAAGGCACAGCAACTGCGTACTCATTCCCTACACACACACACACACACACACACATCTTTCGATAATCGCCAGCTTGATTAAATCAATGGCCACGCGGGGTGGCATCCTGAACAGAGACGCCAGAAGCATGCTGCTTGAGTACAGATCCGCAGGTGCATCCAGTGACATGCCCCAAAATTGGCTGAACCACACCTGCAGTTTAGCCACTATTCCCCCTTAATGCCCACAAACGGTGCCTGACTCACTCAATTGTAAAAACATCCGTCATATCTACTTTTATAGACATCATAATGAAGGTTTAGGGAAAAGAATGTAGGTCTAGAAGTTACATTTTTGGGGGGGATTTGTATGCCGATTTAGTGTTCGATTTTAAAATCAAATGTTAGTTAATCAGGGGATCCTATATTTCTCTATGTAAAAGTACAGAGTTTTGATATTCAATTTTGAGCGGGATTTCGTTTATATTCGATTTTACAGTTGATTTTGCCTTTAGTAAATCTCCAAATGGCAAAATCGAATAAAAATCAAATACAAATACACCAAAAAACCCAAATTTACCAAAATTGAACATTAGTAAATGTAACTCTATGAGGTTAATTCAATTGAAGTTGGAATTGCCATCAAGTCGGAAAGACGGCAGTTTCTGACTTTTTTTGGTCGAATTAGGTCGACAGGCATTGAATAGACCCCGTATGCCTGTTAAAATGTATAACTAACACTTTCTGCAAGCAAATTTAAATGCATAGCAAAAAGAAAGACAGTAGCTGGTTAACCTTTAAATATGCATTATTGCACCATGGAAATAAGTTTTATAAGAAACAAATCCTTTGATTTCAGTTCACCTATGAGTATAGCACCTGGATCTTTCAGAAACCAAAGAAAATCACATTCCTACTTATTCCTGAACAGATGGCTAATGAAGAACAAGCACATAAAAATCTGGGTACAGAATTAGACTTTACAGGAAGTGTTGTTTAACTGAATGGAATCACCTGTGAGCAATTTACTGCCTGATTAACATGCCACATTGTACATGAAATCTAGCAACAAATAAACAAAATATGTCTGCTTAACTATACCTTACTTGCACAATATTACAAAAGCTGGAATGCACGATGCAGTGCACCAGAGATATTTTCTGTGTAATGATTTCTATATGTACAGTTATACATATTTAAGTATATTAATTTAGCTTTTTCGCTATATGAGACCTTTATTGAACGTTTAAAAGGATTCACAAAATGCTTTTACACCTTACTGAATGTCAAGTACATTTTTAGCATTAATACCTATAAAAATATTAGCATGTGATGCACTATGTGTTTTTATCATCAAAACAATAATACTAAATCCCATATAGAAAAAATTCACTAAAGAATATCACTTAAAATGACTGAAATATAATGGCAGAAAGCTGCGGCTCAGTTGCAGGTGGGCAGTGGCGCCAAGGAGGGGGGAGGGTACTAATTACCCGGGCCCAGTCCTTACCCAGAAGCAGCAGCTGCAGCCCTGCTCCTCATGTGCTGGGCTGCAGTGTGGCCAGGGAGGCGCCTAAAAACGAGAATTATGGTAAGAACTTACCGTTGTTAAATCTCTTTCTGCGAGATACATTAGGCTCCACAAGGATTAACATTGGGGTGTAGAGTAGGATCTTGATCCGAGGCACCAACAGGCTCAAAGCTTTGACTGTTCCCAAGATGCACAGCGCCGCCTCCTCTATAACCCCGCCTCCGTACACAGGAGCTCAGTTTCGTTAGCCAGCCCAATGCAGTAGCAGGTACTAGAGATGACAATTGCTCGTAGCCAATTACACCACACACTCAGCACATGAGAGGGTGTCAGCGGCTATGCCACACCAACCCAAAGAAGCTAAGTGCGTCAGGGTGGGTGCCTTGTGGAGCCCAGTGTACCTTGCAGAAAGAGATTTAACAATGGTAAGTTCTTACCATAAATCTTGTTTTCTGCTGCGGGGTACACTGGGTTCCACAAGGATTAACATCGGAGATGTCCTAAAGCAGTTCCTTATGGGAGGAGACACACTGTAGCGGGCACAAGAACCCGGCGTCCAAAGGAAGCATCCTGGGAGGCGGAAGTATCAAAGGCATATAACCTTATAAACGTGTTCCCTGAGGACCACATAGCCGCCTTGCACAATTGTTCAAGGGTCGCACCATGGTGGGCCGCCCAAGAAGGTCCAACCGACCTAGTAGAATGGGCTTTGATGGTAGCAGGAGCTGGACGACCAGCCGGTACATAAGCATGAGCAATCACCATTCTAATCCAGCTGGCCAGGGTCTGCTTGGAAGCAGGCCAGCCACGTTTGTGAAAACCAAACAGTACAAACAGAGAATCAGATTTCCTAAAGGAGGATGTTCTCTTCACATAGATACGGAGAGCTCGTACTACATCCAAAGACCGCTCTTTGGAAGACAACTCAGGAGAATTAAAGGCCGGAACCACAATCTCCTGGTTAAGGTGGAAGGAAGACACTACCTTGGGTAAATAACATGGCCGCATTCTAAGATCCACCTGGTCACGGTGAAAAATCAAATGGGGAGACTGACAGGATAAGGCACCCAAGTCAGAGGCCCTTCTAGCTGAAGCAATAGCCAGCAAAAATAGCACCTTAAGGGACAGCCACTTAAGGTCAGCAGAGGCAAGAGGTTCAAATGGAGACTCTTGCAAGGCCTCCAGTACCACCGACAGATCCCAAGGGGCCACAGGAGGTACATAAGGAGGCTGAATCCGCAACACGCCCTGAGTGAATGTATGAACATCCGGAAAGGCAGCAATCTTTCTCTGAAACCAAACCGACAAGGCAGAAATGTGAACCTTGAGTGAGGCCAGACGCAGGCCTAAATCCAGGCCCTGTTGTAGGAAGGACAACAGTTTGGCCGTGCTAAACTTGAAAACGTCATGATTGTGAGACGCACACCAAGTAAAGTAAGCATTCCAGACCCTATGGTAAATCCAAGCAGAAGCCGGCTTACGGGCCTTCAACATAGTTTGAACGACTGCCTCAGAAAAACCCTTGGCCCTCAGGACGGAAGCTTCAAGAGCCATGCCATCAAAGCCAGACGGGCCAAGTCCTGGTAAACACAAGGGCCCTGAATGAGGAGGTCTAGTCATTGTAGAATTAGAAGGGGACGATCTTGCCAGAGGCCCTGTAGATCGGAGAACCAGTGCCGTCTGGGCCATGCTGGAGCGATCAGAAGTAGGTTTCCTCCTTCTTGCTTGAACTTCCATATTACTCTGGGCAGGAGTGACGTCGGAGGGAACACGTACGGCAGCCGAAAGTTCCATGGGATTGACAGAGCATCCACAAATGCTGCTTGAGGATCCCTCAAACCCTTGTGATTGTGTCGAGACGCCATCAGGTCCACATCTGGAAGGCCCCACTTGTCCACGAGAAGTTGAAAAACCTCTGGATGGAAGCTCCATTCTCCGGCATGTACGTCCTGACGACTGATAAAGTCCGCTTCCCAGTTAAGGACCCCCGGAATGAACACTGCAGATATGGCTGGCAGATGGCGTTCTGCCCACTTAAGAATCCGTGATACTTCCCTCATTGCCATGTGGCTTGGAGTGTCACCTTGATGATTGATGTACGCCACCGTGGTGGCGTTGTCCGATTGTACTTGAACAGGTCTATTCTGTATTAGAGCTGGGTCATTGTCAACGTATTGAACACTGCCCGCAGTTCCAGAATATTTATTGGGAGTAGAGACTCCTCCTTGGTCCACCGACCCTGAAGAGAGTGTTGTTCCTACACCGCGCCCCAACCTCTCAGACTGGCATCCGTCATCAGCAGGACCCATTTATATATCTAGAAGGGACGGCCCCTGCTCAATCGTTGGTCCTAAAGCGACCAGCTCAGTGACAGGCGGACCTCCGGAGACAAGGAGATCATGTGAGATCTGATATGGTGAGGCAGGCTGTGCCACTTTGTCAGAATTAACTTCTGCAGAGGGCGAGAATGGAATTGAGCACATTCCACCATGTCGAAAGCTGACACCATGAGACCTAGCACTTGCATTGCCGAATGTATCGACACTTGCGGACGAAATAGGAAGCATCGAATCCTGTCCTGAAGCTTCAAGACTTTCTCCTGAGACAAGAACAACTGTTGGTTGTGAGTGTCCAATATCGCTCCCAGGTGTACCATGCTCCGAGCAGGAACCAGGGAGGATTTCTTCCAGTTGATCAGCCACCCGTGGGCTTTCATGAACTGGACTGTCAAATCTAGATGACACAGGAGAAGTTCTGGGGAAATTGCCAGGATCAACAAATTGTCCAAGTACAGTAGGATCCTGACCGCTTGACGGCAGAGTGTAGCCATCATGACCGCCATTACTTTAGTGAAAACTCGGGGAGCCGTTGTCAAACCAAAGGGTAACGCCCGAAATTGGTAATGAAGGTTGCCCACCGCAAACCTGAGGTACTGCTGATGAGACACTGCAATAGAAATATGCAGGTGGGCATCCTGTATGTCCAGGGAGACCATATAGTCCCCAGGCTCCAAGGCCAGAACAATAGAGCGCAGAGTTTCCATATGAAACTTGGAGACCCGCACATACTTGTTCAAGGACTTCAGATTGAGAATGGGCCGTGAGGACCCGTTTGGTTTCGGGACTAGAAACAGCGGTGAATAGTACCCCTTGCCTCTCTGAGCCAGAGGCACCTGTACTACCACTCCTGTGGACAGGAGGGAATGTACCACCGAATTCAGAGTGTTTGCTTTTGTCGGGTCCAGAGGAACATCGGTCAGGCAAAATCAATGAGGGGGACGATTCTTGAAGGATACGGCGTAGCTTCGAGTGATGACTTCGGAAGTGGTCTTCAACCATTCCTGGGCAAAACCTAGAAGTCGGCCCCCCCACCCTGGGATCCCCCAGAGGGAGGCCCGCCCCGTCATGCGGCAGGCTTGTCAGTTTTGGATGCAGGCTGATGGGCAACCCAGGCTCGATTTGGTCTGGGCTTGGCAAGTCTGGAAGCACGAGCTTGTTTTGGGTACTCCGGACCTTTTGCTTTACCTGGAGGACGAAAGGGCAGAGGGAAAGTACTTTTAGTCTTCTGGATGTAAGAAGCCATACTAGGTAGGCAAGCTGTTCTTTTAGCAGTAGCCAGATCAGAGACAATCTTATTGAGGTCTTCTCCAAAGAGAATGTCTCCCTTGAAAGGAAGCACCTCCAGGGTTTTCTTGGAATCCATATCCACCGACCAGGATCTCAACCAAAGGATACAAAGACGGACGTAGTAGCAGCCTTGGCCGCCAGCACCCCGGCATCGGAGGCCGCCTCCTTAAGGTACAGAGAAGCTGTGGCAATATACAAGAGACATTGTTGAGCATGCTCAGATGCATTGGAAGGCAGCTCCGCCTCTAACTCCTGAGCCCATGCCTCAACAGCTCCAGCAGCCCAAGTTACTGCGATGGTTGACCTATGCACAGCCCCCGTTAGGGTGTAAATCGCTTTCAAACAACCCTCCACACGTCTATCCATCGGTTCCTTCAGAGAGGTGACGATAGTTACTGGCAGAGCTGAGGAAACTACCATGCGCGCCACATGAGAATCTATGGGCGGAGGAGTTTCCCAATTTTTACATAGCTCTGCAGAGAGAGTATAGAGAGCCAACAGTCTCTTATTTGGTGTGAATTTCGTCCCCGGATTTTCCCATGAGTCCTGACGTATGTCAGCCAGGTGTTGAGAATGAGGTAAAACTTGTTTAACCACCTTCTTATGTTTAAATCTGTCCGGCTTTTTAGAGACAGCCTCAGGCTCAGGTTTATCAGAGACCTGAAGAATGAGCCTGATAGGCTCAATCAAATCAGGGGCATCCACCAATGACTTCCCATCAGAAGCATCTGAGTCAGTGTCTGTGGTGTCAGTATATGCACCATCCTCCTCAGAGGATGTGTCCGGGATAGAGGTGGACTGAGAGGAGGTAATGGCCCGTTTAGAAGACGTCTTAGTCTTAGGTGGCCGACAGTGAGATTTAGATTTAGTCAGGGACCGGTTCAATTGCTGTAACTGAGTGGAGATTTGATCTGCCCATGGCGGATTAATTGCAGGGACCATAAACTGCTGCATTGGCACAGTTGGTCCCGCAGGGGGTGCCAGTTTAGTTACAAGCATGTTTAACAGCGTGGAAAAGGTAGCCCAAGGTGGGTCATTTGTTGCCCCTGGTGATACGGACCCACTGAGGGGTAAGGAACCCCCTGAACCTGAACTCTCTGCTGCCAAATATTCCTCCAAAATATCTGCGGCATCATCACCACGCAATGTGGGCGAAGCCCCAGCTCTGTTGCCTCGTGTAGCTGACATAACAATAAGCACAATATTGAGCAACCTGGTACAATTCTTAGCAGCGATATACCTAGCAAGAACTCCCAGTGAAGTGTGACTTTCCTGTCAGCACAAACTGGAAATCCAAGAGATATATGGTGACTATAAATCACAAAGAAAATACACAGCAAGTATCTCTTGTGAAATATCTATGGGCCTAATTCTGAGTTGATCGCAGCATCAAATTTGTTAGCATTTGGGCAAAACCATGTGCAGTGCAGGAGGGGCAGATATAACATTTGCAGAGAGAGTTAGATTTGGGTGGGGTGTGTTCAAACTGAAATCTAAATTGCAGTGTAAAAATAAACCCACCCAAATCTAACTCTCTCTGCAAATGTTATATCTGCCCCCCCCCCCCCCTGCAGTGCACATGGTTTTGCCCAACTGCTAACAAACTTGCTGCTGCGATCAACTCAGAATTACCCCTATATTATTTAGAAAACCTTCAGGTTACAGAATATAGGAGTAGCACGCTGAGTGAAATACCAGCAGCTACATGCACACACACATATATAGTCACAAGCGTAACATGCAGAAATTATATACCATAAAACTGCACTGGACTAGCAATACAAAGTAATACTCAGTATAGCTATATATGTTAACAATAGATATAACAAAGCACAGTAGATACTGGACGTATATCACAGGGTGTGTGTACCACACAGCCCTGAATGTATGCACTCTTTCTTAACTAACACTGTCCCTAGACAGTTAGAATACTTAAGTGTCCTGTAAAATGCACAGAGCTGGCGATCAGGTGGCTTTACAGAGGAGGATTTGCCCCAACAGACCAAGGAACAGCTCAACTCCGTTGTGATGGCGGCTGTCAGGGAGTGAGGGAGAGATATGCAGCTCCAGAGTGGGAACATTCACTGAAATGGCGCCCTGGGGCTGGGGGAGGGGCTACAGGTTAGGCCTTATCCCCCTGCTGGCTTTCCCACTGGGCGCTGCTTGCTTTTGTGAAATGTTTTTATTTTTGAGAGAAAACCCCCCACCTGTGCCCTGTGTCCTAGTGACTAGTGGAGCGGCTGCACCATTACAGTGTCCACACCAACGCACGCAGCCCGCCTCCCATGGCCTCGCCGGATCATGGTTAACAGTGGGCCAAAGAGACCCCTTACATCCCCTTGTACCTGCGGCCATGCGATCCTGGAGGGCAGCGGCGGGTGTGTGTGACTAACAGAAGTACACCAGAGCCTCCGCTGTAGTTATCCGGCAACTAGGGCGCGGGAGTATACAGCGCCACTGGGGGAGTGATGGAGCTGCAGCAAAGGATGTCTTATGTGACATGCATAAAAGCTGCAGCCATTGAAGTCTTCAAAAGTTCTTCTTTCTTCTGATAAAAGGTATAATATGGGCTGCAATGGCAGTCCCCCCTGTTGATTGCCTGCTTACTGCATGGCACCAACTTACAAACTGAGCTCCTGTACAAGGAGTCGGGGTTATAGAGGAGGCAGAACTGTGCATCTTGGGAACAGTCAAAGCTTTGAGCCTGTTGGTGCCTTGGATCAAGATCCTACTCTACACCGCGATGTTAATCATTGTGTAGCCCAGTGTACCCCGCAGCAGAAACACAATTTTTCTGTATTTTTTTCTAAGGGTGCATGGCCATGCCTCCTGTGATTATGTCACGCCCTCTGAAAGGACTTTAACTGGGCCCAGCCAAGCTCTCTACTGCCCTGCGGGTGAGTGCCAGTCTTCTGCCAATTGGCACCCTCTGCACTGAAGTTCCTCTTTGCAGTCAGCAGTTCCTCCCCAGCTGCTGAAGGGGTCTGCCTGCATCTCCTCCTCCAGCTGCTGCAGCTGGCTTTGACCTCAGGCTACTGTGTCTCCCATAGTGACGTGTACGCCACTCTGTTTAAAATTTAAGGTCACAGGCGTACCAAAACATGATGTCACAGAGGTGCCAAATTTGAATCCCTATATAAGGAAGTCTGTGGGAACTAATCAATGCCAGAGTATTAGGCTCATATACTGATCTCCAGCGTTTGTTCTGATAGAACTCCGTGCATACATGCCTTTGTTCTGATCAAGTCCCTCTGACGATTCTATTGGCCTGCTCCCTTGGCATTGTTTCTTGTGACTTCCTGGTTCTGACTTTGGCTTTCTACTGACCTTATTATGCTATCCTCTGGTACCGAATTGTCCAACTGGTTCTGACCTTTTTTGAACAACTACGCGCTCTTATGCCTCATGGCAA
Source organism: Pseudophryne corroboree (assembly GCF_028390025.1). Classification (NCBI taxonomy): domain Eukaryota; kingdom Metazoa; phylum Chordata; class Amphibia; order Anura; family Myobatrachidae; genus Pseudophryne; species Pseudophryne corroboree. The sequence goes on from NC_086448.1 coordinate 638,443,144, forward strand.
CCAGTCTTACTGTCTGCCTTCTTACCCACCAGCCCATACATTGGAACTCAGCCAGGGAGCTGCGATCTGCATTTCAGGTGCAACGAAGTGTGTGAGGGAGCCTGACTGGGAGAGATATTGAATGTCAGGAATAAAGCAGAGTGCAGTCACATGTGACACCAAGGTAGTAGGCTTTGTAGAGTGAGGACACTGACTATTATCACTGACACTGACTATTATCTTTACCTTTGATGAAGCGATAGCGAAACGTGCGTCAGGCTAGCTGTGCACTGTAGTAAATTGCACGGGTGTAGTATGGTATGCTGGCGGCCGGGGTCCCGGCGACCAGCATACCGACACCGGGAGGCCGACCTTTGGCATACCAACAGTGTGGCGAGCGCAAATGAGCCCCTTGCGGGCTCCCTGTGCTCGCCACGCTGTGGGCACGGTGGCACGCTATGCACGCCACGCTATTTATTCTCCCTCCAGGGGGGTCGTGGACCCCCATGAGGGAGAATATCTGTCGGTATGCTGGCTGTCGGGATTCCGGCGCCGGTATACTGTGCGCTGGGATCCCGACAGTCGGCAACCTGAAGACCACCCAATTGCACTGGTCAATGTACACTGTATACTAATGGTTACTATTTATTCCAATCCCGAAGGGGAGAGATAGATGTTGTGTGCATCATCCATTATCCCTATCATTGCACTGTGTTTGTATATTGAACCATACTCCCGGAGGGGATAAAGCTACGGTGCAGTGGTGAACGCATCCATAAATGTATTATCACTACAGGCATCAATACATGCAGCTTATGATTATTTATTAATGGCACTACCAATATAAGATATACCCCAAACCCGAAGTGGCAGGATTATGTCATGTGCATCTGAAAACATGCTGTTACAGGGATGCCTCTAGTGAAGACGCATATTCCACGGATCTATTATAATAAAGTCAGCTGCATGCATATTCATACATTAGAAGTACTATCTAAACCACTGCACTGTGCAGATACACTGGATCACACTCCCGGAGGGGACAAAGCAGTGTTGCAGCAGCGAATGTACTCGCAAACCTACTGTCACCACAGAAACCCATACCGGCAGCTTGTGGCTGCATGTTAGCGGCACTGCCAAATTAGGATATAATCCAAGCCCATAGGGTTAGGACAGTGCTCTCTATATATTAGAAGATAGTACTATAACACGGCATAAGGGATGCCTTTAGTGAAGATACATATTTCACTGATATGTCATAATTTAATTATGCGTATACACACTCAAGTGTCATAATTACTGCACTGTATGTACATACATTGGGCTATATTCCCGGAGGGGATGAGCAGCGGTACATGTATCCATAAATCCACTGTTACCACAGGCGCTCATATCTGCAGCTCATGATTGTCTATTAGTGACTCAGTCAATATAGGAGACGAAACCAAAACCCGAAAAGACTAAATAGTGTCACCTATGATTTGGAACGGGCCATTATAGCATGGTCTAGTGTAAACCTACAATTCATAGGCCTTTAACAACGGAACTATTGTCAGTCAGTGTAACCTAATTGTAACACCTGCAGTCATATTGGCAGAAGTTAGTGACAGTTACAATTTACATATATTTGGAATGGCCACAAATGTATAAGGGCAGAAAACCAGCATCTCCTTAGAAGAGATACAACTTTACTGAATGGACACACAGTTACAACCAGGGTCGGACTGGCCCACAGGGGTACCAGGGAATCCACCGGTAGGCCCCACTGCCTGAGGGCCCACTCCTTCCTCTAGGGATCAGATTCCAGACTGTGCACTTGTATTATACATGGTAGATAGGTTGCATTACACTGCACGAGACTATTGTGTATTTCAAGCTTCTGTGGAGGCTGGCCACACCCCCTTTGTAGGCTGGCCACACCCCTAAGTATGGGCCCCTATAACTGCATTCCCCCGGTGGGCCCTTCATGCCCCAGCCCGACACTGGTTACAACATATATGAGAACATATACATAGAAATTATGACACTGGCCTGTTGAGAAACAAGACACAAACACATCTTATAGGAATAAATACAAAAGTGACACGTGGACACAACTCTTTGGAATATTACATTTGATTTACTAAAGAAATAATACAGTGATACTCAGTGCACAGTACATACTATTTTTAATCACAATTTCTAACTTTTTTTCACAATTTCTGTTTTTAATAATTCGCTAAAGTTTTTAATATGATAAATTAATAAAAGCTATATTTTAAGGCTACTGACTAGCAGTGCACCACACTAGGGCAATTTCATTCTTCCTCTTTTCTTTAGATATGCACTGACTATTATGAAAGAGATTTGAGAGATGGTAATTACTGGGAGGTAGGAAGATAGGCTGCGTTTACTTTTTATCTGTCCAGCTTTAGGTAACTTTGGGACGGGTGGTCTTCGATTTGCCGGCTGTCAGGATCCCGGCTCACAGTATACCGGCGACGGAAACCCGACAGCGGGCATACCGACACTTTTTCTCCCTCTTGGGGGTCCACGACCCTCCTGGAGGGAGAATAAATAGTGTGGCACGCGCAGTGCGCCACCAAGCGCGCAGCGTGGTGAGCGCAGTGAGCCCGCAAGGGGCTCATTTGCGCTCGCCACGCTGTCGGTATGCTGGCGGTCAGGATCCCAGCGCCGGTATGCTGGTCGCCGGGAGCCCGGCCGCCGGCATACCATGCTACACCCCTTTGGGACATTAGAGCAGAGGTACAGTTGGTTATATGACATAGTAAAGTCAGTAGCGGATCTTGCCACGGGCAAGCAGGACTTTTGCCCGGGGCGCCGCCTTCCGGAGATATAACATGTGCAGAGAGAGTTAGATTTGGGTGGGGTGTGTCCAAACTGGATTCTAAATTGCAGTGTAAAAATAAAGCAGACAGTATTTACCCTGCACAGAAACAAAATAACCCACCTAAATCTGACTCTCTCTGCACATGTTATATCTGCCTCCCCTGCAGTACACATGGTTTTGCCCAAATGCTGTTTGCTGCTACGATCAGGTCTGAATTACCCCCCAAGAACAGATCATTGAGGGATTCTGAAAGACAGTGGGAGTGGAGTGGAGGATGTGCCAGAGGCAGACAAACTAACAGAGCTGTTTGATACTGTAAGCAGGAAGAGGATCTAGCCAACTTAACTTTAGTTTATTTGTTTTGTGTTAAAGAAAGGAGTACAGTAGCTCACATTATTTAAAAATACTTTTTTCCTGGTATATTTCAGCAATTTATTTATGAACAATGGACCTGATTCAAAATTGGGAAAAAGGCAAGAAAGAATAAGTAACTGCATTGCTTTGTAAAACCACATTGCACCATACTTGCCTACCCTCCCGGAATGGCCGGGAGGCTCCCGAAAATCGGGTGACCCTCCCGGCCCCCCGGAAAGGTGGGCAAGCCTCCCGCTTTCCCCCTCGGCCGCCCGCAGCAGAGAACAAGCGGGCGGCCCGAAAGGGTCCGATGACGCGATTCGTGCTGAATCTCGTCATCGTAGCTCCGCCCCCCGCTATGCAGCGGCTCGTTTCTCAGCACAGCACAGCGGGGGGCGGAGTCACGATGACGCGACCCTGATGTTACGCCCCGGGCCGCCCATCCTGCTGCAGGCCACGCCCCCGGACCGCCTATCCTGTGCCGGCCACGCCCCCCATACACCTACAACGCTGCCTCCTCCCAGAGGAGGAGGCAGCAAAGTAGATAACTATGCATTGCACTGTAGTTGGGGCTGATTTAAAATGAGCAGAGGTTAAGATTTGGGTGGGGTGTGTCCAAATCTAAATTGCAGTGTAAACATAAAGCTGTCGAGCATTTGTTGTCAACATGCAAAAGCAGCCAGTATTTATCCTGCTTGTGAAAAAATGTATGTACAGATGTGTCCACTTACATCTTTGCTTTTTTACAAATATGGCACAACATGCAAAACACGGCTAAGCTATTTTTCACGAGTAGAGAGTGGATGAATTTTAAAATTATTGTTTGCCATGATAGAATATGTATAAAGTAACATATTAAAGAAGCAATTTAAGAAAAATCACAAGTCATGGCTAAATCTTTGAGCCAATGGCATGGAAAACTGTGCCATACATGGCGGGATATAGCAAAGATGTATGTGGACACATCTGTATTTGCTCCTTTGCATTGCAACATGGTTTGTCCAAGTGCACAGTTATTTACTCTTTCTTACTTCAGACCTGATTCATGTTTGTAAGTAAAGCAAAAACAGCAAGTCATTTTGTGTTCAGAACAAACCATTCTGCCATGCAAGGGAAGCAAAAACATTTATATTTTTTCTGTGCGGGGTAAATACTTTCTGCTTTTGCATGTAGCTATGGTGGCCAATTCCGGGATCACCGGGATCCCCAGATTTTCAACAAAAATTGACCGGGATTCAATCCTGGGATTGAAACTTCCAATCTCAGGAATTTTGGGATTAGCCAGCCCCCTTTGTTTTTTTAATGCCAGGCAGCGTTTAGCTCCCCCCTGCTCAAAGGTCACACTGCACAGCCAACCGCCCGGACTTCACCGCCCGCACTGCCCCGTACTTCACCGCCCTGCAGCAGGTGGACCCACCCACCACCCTGTCCAGATGATTTTTACAATCCAGTCCATTTTTACAATTACTGGGATTGTAAAAATGGCCTTATTTGGCCACCGTACATGTAGCCCACAAATGTTAGACAGCTTTACTTTTACACTGCAATTTAGATTTCAGTTAGAACACACCCCACCTAAATCTAAATCTATCTGCACATGTTATATGCACCACCTGTAGTACAATATGGTTTTGCCTAGGTGTTTGCTTTTTTCTTTACTTGCAAACATGAATCGGACACTTTATTCCAAACTCAGAATCAGGCCAAATATCTTATAATGTCTTAGTGAACTCAAGCGTATGCTGCACAGGCAAAAAGCAAGGATTATATAGGTGTTATTAGGAATACAGTTGTTATGGAGAGGCTCTTCTAAATATACATGACAACAATGCCTTAATGGATCTTTATTGGCTCAGCGGGGAATCAGTTATTCCCTTTATAAGAAAATTAAGTCATACCTTCGTCAAGCTATCATGTACCTTTCATTATATATATTGGAATCCCTTACAAGAAAGTGGTGTCAGAGAAACACATGTTATCAAAACTCACATTTTCCTGGAGATTTATTTTGGCTTTCCAGGACTTTAGAAAGATTGTAGGGTAACATATTAGACAATCACTGAACAGAGAAGAGAGAACAATTAACAAATTGTGAGCTTCCCAAATGCTACGGCTGCTATTGGTTACACTCATGTCACACTGTTTTTCTCAGAGGAGATTTAACATTTCAGGGATCAAAAACATTTTCATTTCTAAACTATCTAAGTGGTCTGTGATGCCAGTGTGATGATGTTAAATAAAATGATGAGTACCACAGGTTCTGTTATGATGCCCACATTATTCATAAGTAGTCCAGATGTTCAAGTAGCTTGAAAATGGCTGATTATCTGGTGGTCAACTTGGGAAATTTATATGATGCAATTATATGTTATAGTTATATAATCAATTTATTGCTTCTGCTACAACAAACAAGCGATCCAGAGTACCATTGTTTTCTATGACTGTATACTACAATGGTATATCTCATTATCTGAACAACTCATACAGTATGTAATGTCAGCAACTGTCTACTGACTTAAGATCTGGGGGATGTGACCTGTGGTTTACCTGTGGCCAAGCCTATCACACCTTCATGGGCTCCTGGTTAAAACAGGTTTTCCTGTTAATCTTAGCACCTCACCCTCTCAGATCTAGCTCAGTGATATTCAGTTTCCGCAGCCATTGTGTCAGTTTTATCATAATCTGTGCCTAATCTGCTCATTTCTCCACTTCCTCTTCCTCTTCATAGTGGTGATCACAGGCGACCAGTGCTCAATTTATTTTGAATGGGAACTTGGAAATTATGGCTCTGATCAGCCTAAAGTAACATTAATATTCTCCTTATTTTCTCAGGATATCCTTCCATGGACCATTCCTATATGACTCTCTTGCCATTATCTCAGTCTCTTGTATGATCTATGATGTACTGTATTGCAATATAATTCCAGATCCTAGACTAAAGAAATGGACCAATGATATCTTAGGGCCTAATTCAGATCATTGTGTAAACCCGATGGTTTACAAACAATTCCAAAATTATAGGTCTGCACAGGCGCAAGACTTGTCCTGCCCATACGCAGAAACACTCTTGTTATATTGCTTGCAACCCTCTGTCAGCCGCAGCATGATTGACATGCTGCGCCATTTGGGGGGCGGAGCAGGGGCAGCACTTGGGATGATTCTTCAAAATTATGGGCGTGTCATTTGAAGAACGAGGCCATGTGCAAAATTAACTTTATGGATGTGTAAATTACAAACCTTGTTCCCACAAGAGCTCAATTACACTATAGATTTTGAGTCCTTTGCTTAGATTTCATGTAGTCGGCTTGGTGGATAGGGCCTGTACGAGGCCAAAACCGCCATTATTCTGGTAAAAATAGGGATTGCATGGCTTTTGTTGGAGTCTGCTACCCTTATTCCCCATTTGTGCATGTAACATAATTCCAGGTTGTAATTAACATAGTAACATAGTAACATAGTATCTGAGGTTGAAAAAAAACAATTGTCCATTGAGTTCAACCTATTTGTGGTCTCCTATGCATGATGATTTGACTAAAATTTCTGACTGATGCTGCTGTCAGCCGTTGCATTTTATCCCTATTTATAGTAACTATAATGCATGACTATGCACCATACCCCTGGATATCCTTATCCATTAGGAATTTATCTAACCCATTCTTAAAGGTGTTGACAGATTCCGCCATTACAACTCCCTCAGGCAGGGAATTCCAAACACGTACTGTCCTTACCGTGAAAAAGCCTTTACGCCATATTGTGCGGAATCTCCTCTCCTCTAACCTGAGCGAGTGTCCACGAGTCCTCTGTGTTGATCTAACCAAAAACAGGTCCCGCGCAAGCTCTGTGTATTGTCCCCTTATATATTTGTAGATGTTGATCATATCCCCTCTTAGTCTCCGCTTTTCCAATGTAAACATGCCTAGTCTTTCAAGCCTTTCCTTGTATTCCATCGTCTCCATGCCCTTAATTAGTTTGGTCGCCCTCCTCTGAACCTTTTCTAGCTCCAGGATATCCTTTTTGTAGTACGGTGCCCAGAATTGTACACAGTATTCAAGGTGTGGCCTCACTAGTGATTTATATAACGGGAGTATAATACTCTCGTCCCTAGCATCAATACCCCATTTTATGCATGCTAATATCTTATTAGCCTTCTTTGCTGCAGTCCTACTTTGGGTACTACTGCTTAGTTTGCTATCTATGAGGACACCTAAGTCCTTTTCCAGTACAGAATACCCTAATTTTACCCCATTTAGTAGGTAGGTGTAATTTTTGTTCTTGTTACCACAGTGCATTACCTTACACTTGTCTGTGTTGAAGCGCATTCTCCATTTGGCTGCCCATGCTTCTAATTTAACTAAGTCGTTCTGAAGAGACTCGGCATCCTCCTCTGTATTTATAGCCTTACAAAATTTGGTATCATCTGCAAAAATTGACACCATGCTCTCTAGACCTTCTGTTAGGTCGTTAATGAAAATATTGAACAATAGCGGTCCTAATACTGAGCCTTGCGGCACACCACTTAGCACTTCAGTCCAAGTTGAAAAAGATCCATTAACCACAACGCGCTGTTCCCTATTATCTAACCAGTTTTTGATCCAAGTGCATATTGTGCTTCCTAGCCCTGATTCTTGTAGCTTGTAGATAAGTCTCATGTGTGGTACAGTATCGAACGCTTTGGCAAAGTCTAAAAAGATTACATCCATGTCTTTACCCTGATCTAGGTTTGTGCTTACTGTTTCATAAAAGCCAAGTAAGTTGGTTTGACAGGATCTGTCCTTCATAAACCCATGTTGATTCCTTTTAATGACCTTATCTCTTAGAATACCTTCCAATACTTTCCCCACTATAGATGTAAGACTAACTGGTCTATAATTACCTGGTTCAGCTTTACTTCCCTTTTTGAATATAGGTACTACTTCCGCTATACGCCAGTCTTTGGGAACCATACCTGATATAACTGAATCCTTAAAGATCAAAGATAGTGGTTTTGCCAGTTCAGAGTGAAGCTCCATTAGAACCCTTGGGTGAATACCATCGGGCCCTGGTGATTTATTTATCTTTAAATGTTTTAATCGGTCACAGACTACTTCCTCGCTTAAATAAGTACCTATCAGTGGGATATTCTCATTATTGAGATTGTGTGTCAGTCCCTGAATTGGGTCCTCTCTAGTGAATACTGTTGAAAAAAACTCATTTAGTGTGTCCGCTATGTCATTATCATTTTTGATTAAGACTCCCAACTTGTCTTTTAAAGGGCCTATACTCTCCTTCTTTAATCTCTTGCTATTAATGTATTTAAAGAATTTTTTGGGATTCGCTTTGCTTTCCTTTGCTACTAGTTTTTCAGTATCTACTTTAGCCGCTCTTATTTCCTTTTTGCAAATTTTGTTACATTCCTTATAGTGCTGAAATGATTCTGCTTCCCCGTCAGATTTGTATTTTTTAAATGCTCGCCTTTTCTTGCCCATAAGTTCCTTAATCTTTTTGTTAAAACACATCGGTTTATGATTTTTATTCCTTTTTTTGCTGCTCATAGGAATAAATTTGAGTTAATTTTAATTAATAACTTATATAGGAGATCAGCATTTTGTGGTGGAATTTGCAAGGCAAGATATGCCATTTTCTTGGTATTTAGGTCTGCTTAGCATCTATATATGTACTACTAAGACACACTGCAGTTAGAGTGGTGTAATTAGTGGTATGTCTCCCTGAAAAGGTAAAGAAGATATTTGTGATAGCGACTGCCGATTCAGAGTAGTGGTACAATTCAGTGTCTATATAGCAAGAGATAATAGGTTTGAGTCCAAATGAAGACTTTATTCCTAACTATAAACCATTTTTCATATTTTTGTACTGTTTAATTTTTTTCTGTATAATGGTGATTTTTTAATGCCCATTGATAACGTGTAATATGAGGATCCAATAACATGGGAGAAAATAAGGTTATACTGTATAAAAATGATGCATATATTGGGCCTAATTCAGACCTGACCGCTACAGCAAATTTGTTCTCTAATGGGCAAAACCATGGTGGTCATTCCGAGTTTTTCTCTCACTAGCTGCTTTTAGCAGCATTGCACACGCTAGGCCGCTGCCCTCTGGGAGTGTATCTTAGCTTAGCAGAATAGCGAACGAAAGATTAGCAAATCTGCTACTAAATAATTCTTAGCAGTTTCTGAGTAGCTCCAGACCTACTCCTAGATTGCGATCACTTCAGTCCGTTCGGCCAGCCACTCCCCCGTTTCTCCAGACACTCCTGCGTTTTTACGTGGAATGCCTGCGTTTTTCAGCACACTCCCTGAAAACGGCCAGTTTCCGCCCAGAAACACCCACTTCCTGTCAATCACACTACAATCACTCGAGCGATGAAAAAGCATCTCTCGAGCTTGTGTAAATCTACTAAGTTTTGTGTTCAATAACTAAGCGCATGCGCGCTGCGTACCATGCGCATGCGCGGGTGGTATTCATGTGACTGGCGGTCAGCTTACCGACAGTCACATGACCTACCCCACCATCCCGACGGCTCACTATCCCGATGGTCGGCATGCCGACCAACAGGGACTATTTCCACTCGTGGATGTCCACGACACCCATAGAGTGGGAATAGAACCCGTGGCGACCGTAGGTCGCCACCAAGCCCGCAGCGTGGCGAGCGCAGCGTGGCAAGCGCATCGAGCCCGCAAGTATGCTTGCTGCACTCCCCCCTCCCCGCCGCGATCCCGGCATCGGTATGCTGCCGGGATCCCGGCGTCGGTAACCTGACCGGCGGTCTCCTGACCGCCGGTCAGCCGTACTACACCCGCATGCGCAATTAGCAACAAATCGCAGTATAGCGAAAATCGGCAACGAGCGAACAACTCGGAATGACCCCCAATGTGCACTGCAGGTGAGGAAGATATAACACTTGCAGAGAGAATAGAATTCCCATGTAGCAATATAGTTTGCCTCCTATTATTCCTCTTAACAAAATTGGAAAAACAGCTCATTCAGTATTGGCTGCCTGTAATTACTATGTGAAAAGTGTAGGAAACATATAAACTCTGCAAGGATATATAAAAAAGGCTTTACTATTGTGTTTTTTCCTAAGCAGCTGTAAAAAGGAGATAGTCTCCATACAAGTGACAATAGTGGAAAAGTTTACAGCGCTATACTGATTAGTTTAAAAATTAAGATTTCTCTACACAGTGCTGATTAAGAAATAGATGATCAAATGTAATAATCAATAAATTATAGCACATCTGTATTAATTGAAAGCATTAATACATATACAATACATGTTAAAAATAGAGATGCGCAGGTTCAGTTTTACTCGGATTTACCCGAATCTCCTTATTGGCTCACGGACATCACGTGTTTTGGTTAGTCAATAAGAAAAATCCAGAAAAAAAGAAATTGCGATAATTCTGGTGTTAAGAACCGAGTAAATCCGAGCCCGCTCATCTCTAGTTAAAAATATAAAAAAATATAATGAAAAAATACCTTGTCCTTCCTTGTCTATTAGCATTGGCTCAGTCACTGGATTTGTGCCAATGGATCCTAGACCAGGGTGTTGGAATGCAGTCAAATGGGTGGTGAGCAGGCCGACTGGAAAAATTGTCCTGGCTTGTAATGCATATCAATAACAGTTCTCTTTATGTCAATCCCTTGGGTTTACTGTTTGAGCATAGTCTGGTGGAACCAGACATTCTTCACTCTTATACATGTAGCCTTGCTTAAGTATGCAAGACCTTCGTCACAAGACCTGTAGAGATAAGTTATAAAGGAACAGAAAATACACAGTCCTTTCAGTTCTTTTATCCTTGACAGTTCAACAATAGCTGGACACCCCAGCTTGTCCTGACCTTAAGTCTCCACCTTAATCTTACCACCCTTCAGAATAGAGGTATTGAGAAAACAGGGGCATTGAGTCTAAGAAACTGGTTGTTTTGGCCTTGGGACCCCAGCAAGGAGATTTGGACTTCACTGCACCTGGTACCAGGCATGTGCGCCCCTGGAGCCGGCACTCGGCAGGCTGTCACCTCAGCACTGCGAATAGACAGCTGCCGGAAATGCCCTCCCTACGACTTGGCATCAGGCCCTTGGCAGGTGTCCTTGATGACTGCATGGACGGGGGATACTGCATGGAGCCAGGTGCCCACTTTAGGGTTGTTTCACCCCTGCCTGGTATTCATTAATAGTATATGGCATAGCAGCAACTCTGCAGATCAGATGTACAACATCTTTCAGGTAAGTTGAACCCTGAATGTTACATTAACTTTATTTTATTGAGGAGTTGTAGCTCTCTTTAAGAACACTTATTGACAATTATAAAAAGGGGTGTTTTTCAACCATATGATTTTGTTAGTTTTGTCAATGCAGTTTAACTACTGTCAGGTCTAAATAAATCAGGAAATTCATGGTTTATCCCCAGACAATGTCTCTTAAAATGAAGAACTTAGTGCTAAATCCATTTTGTCTGGCATACATTTTTCAGTGGCTGTAGAAAACAAAATATAGTGACAATATTATGCATACAGTGAGAGTAAAGGAACAGAGAAATTGAGGAGCTAAATCATATTCATTTCTTTTGCACTTATTTTTTATTAAACATCAACTCAGCACAAATCTGTTTAATAATCAACCTGGTATTCATTTGAACTGCTCATCTTCACTCTTTCTAATATGGCAAGATCATTTTTTTACGGGAGCCCTCAAGCTATAATGTAAAATCTTTGTGATGCATCACACTTCCCAAAAATATATGTGTAGTATTTCACACAGTAGCTCTCAACCTGCATGCATTGATCAAGAAGTATCAGACCATATAACATGGTAAAGGTTGGTATGACATATTCATTACTAATTGTCATAATTACTGTCATAATCCCGGGGCACCCACTGGCTATTTGTCCACAACAACTGTAGGAGAACGTATCTGAGTTAACCAGAAGCAACTCCTGCAACCAGTGGTCAGTGGTCACTAGGCAACTTTTTATCCCAGAACCCGCTGCCAGTACTGTGGGCATGGGAAAATTTTAAATATATTCATACCCAGGAAAACATCTGAATAAATAATTTAGAGTTTGTCTGAATAAAGAGTTTATGTAAAACAAATCTTCACCAACATTGCAATAGACCGGTATGTAAAGGTAACAGTCATATGCAACATTGCCAACTGATCTCAATAGGAGGGTAGACACAGCAAGCACAGTACAATGGTGGTGAGGCCTTTCTCCCTTTCCTGCCAGCAAGAGAGTGATTCTAGTTTAATATCACCCCATTTTAGGAGGGTATCCGGTCTTTAGGTCGACGGTAAAAAGGTTGACAGTCAATAGGTCGACCACTAATTATCGACATGCATTCAGTCGACATGCATTCGGTCGACATGGTCACAAGGTCGACGTTTCAGTGGCAAAGTTTTTCACAGTTCATTAAAACTTTTTCATACTTTACCATCCACGTGGACTTTGATTAGGAACGATAACTCAAAGCTTGGTAAGCAAAGCGAGCTATGCAAGGGGACTTGGGGCCTAATTCAGACCTGATTGTAGCAGCAAAATTGTTAGCAGATGGGCAAAACCATGTGCAGTGCGGGGGGACAGATGTAACATGTGCAGAGAGAGTTAGATATGGGTGGGGTGTGTTCAAACCTAAATTGCAGTGTAAAAATAAAGTAGCCAGTATTTATCCTGCAAAGAAACAATATAACAAGAGATGTGCACTGGAAATTTTTCGGGTTTTGTGTTTTGGTTTTGGATTCGATTCCGCGGCCGTGTTTTGGATTCGGACGCGTTTTGGCAAAACCTCCCTGAAATTTTTTTTTCGGATTCGTATTTTTTGGATTTGGGTGTTTTTAAAAAAAAACAAAACTCAAAAACAGCTTAAATCATAGAATTTGGGGGTAATTTTGATCCCATAGTATTATTAACCTCAATAACCATAATTTCTACTCATTTCCAGTCTATTCTGAACACCTCACACCTCACAATATTATATTTAGTCTTAAAATTTGCACCGAGGTCGCTGAATGACTAAGCTAAGCGACCCAAGTGGCCGGCACAAACACCTGGCCCATCTAGGAGTGGCACTGCAGTGTCAGACAGGATGGCACTTAAAAAAATTAGCCCCAAACAGCACATGATGCAAAGATAAATAAAAAAAAAAGAGGTGCAAGATGGAATTGTCCTTGGGTAATTCCCACCCTTATGTTGTATAAACAGGACATGCACACTTTAACCAACCCATCATTTCAGCCACAGGGTCTGCCACATGACTGTGGCTGAAATGATTGGTTGGTTTGGGCCCCCACCAAAAAAGAAGCAATCAATCTCTCCTTGCACAAACTGGCTCTACAGAGGCAAGATGTCCACCTCCTCCTCATCATCCGATTCATCACCCCTTTCACTGTGTACATATCCCTCCTCACAGAGTATTAATTCGTCCCCACTGGAATCCACTATCTCAGGTCCCTGTGTACTTTCTGGAGGCAATTGCTGGTGAATCTCTCCACGGAGGAATTGATTATAATTCATTTTGATGAACATCATCTTCTCCACATTTTGTGGAAGTAACCTCGTATGCCGATCGCTGACAAGGTGACTGGCTACACTAAACATTCTTCCGGTGTACACACTGAAGGGGGGGCAACTTAGGTAAAATAAAGCCAGTTTGTGCAAGGGCCTCCAAATTGCCTCTTTTTCCTGCCAGTATACGTACGGACTGTCTGACGTGTCAACTTGGATGCTGTCACTCATATAATCCTCCACCATTCTTTCAATGGTGACAGAATCATATGCAGTGACAGTAGACGACATGTCAGTAATCGTTGGCAGGTCCTTCAGTACGGACAAGATGTCAGCACTCGCTCCAGACTGCCCTGCATCACCGCCAGCGGATGGGCTTGGAATTCTTAGCCTTTTCCTCACAGCCACAGTTGCGGGAGAATGTGAAGGAGGAGCTGTTGACGGGTCACATTCCGCTTGACTTGACAATTTTTTCACCAGCAGGTCTTTGAACCTCTGCAGACTTGTGTCTGCTGGAAAGAGAGATACAATGTAGGCTTTAAACCTAGGATCGAGCACGGTGGCCAAAATGTAGTGCTCTGATTTCAACAGATTAACCACCCGTGAATCCTGGTTAAGCAAATTAAGGGCTCCATCCACAAGTCCCACATGCCTAGCGGAATGGCTCCGTATTAGCTCCTACTTCAATCTCTCCAGCTGCTTCTGCAAAAGCCTGATGAGGGGAATTACCTGACTCAGGCTGGCAGTGTCTGAACTGACTTCACGTGTGGCAAGTTCAAAGGGTTGCAGAACCTTGCACAACATTGAAATCATTCTCCACTGCACTTGAGTCAGGTGCATTCCCCCTCCTTTGCCTATATCGTAGGCAGATGTATAGGCTTGAATGGCCTTTTGCTGCTCCTCCATCCTTTGAAGCATATAGAGGGTTGAATTCCACCTCGTTACCACCTCTTGCTTCAGATGATGGTGGGTCAGGTTCAGGAGTGTTTGCTGGTGCTCCAGTCTTCGGCACTCCGTGGCTGAATGCCGAAAGTGGCCCGCAATTCTTCGGGCCACCGACAGCATCTCTTGCACGCACCTGTCATTTTTTAAATAATTCTGCACCACCAAATTCAATGTATGTGCAAACATGGGACGTGCTGGAATTTGCCCACATGTAATGCACACACAATATTGGTGGCGTTGTCCGAGGTCACAAATCCCCAGGAGAGTCCAATTGGGGTAAGCCATTCTGCAATGATGTTCCTCTGTCAAAGTCGGAAAATATTGCAGTACACACATCACGTACAAACCACACACAGATGCGCGTGTACTTGTTCTCCCGTGCGTGCACATATTTGCAATTTGCGTATGGTCGCTCCCGCTGTCCTGCGCGTGGTATGTGTATTTACAGCGGAGTTTGTGAACGCATGGAGAGCTATCAAAACACATTACGTATTTAATCCAAATAGTGCACAATGTACACATAGTCTCCTTACACCACATCAGAAAGTTATAGCTGTTTAAATGGTTGCAGAACAAAGGGATTCACCTTTGCAGGATAAGAGGGGACAGACTAGGGTTATAAGGTGATGTTTGGCATCCAGCTGTAGGGTATTTTAAGGGAAACATTCCGGTGTTGGTCTGCGGAAGATCGCATGTTCCTGCTGATAGTTATGTGCAGAAATAGAATATAGATAAAACTGTATTATCTGTATATTATGTATGCGGGGGGAATCCAGAGGAGACCACCCACAAGAGCAGTTAAGAAAGACATTGCCCACCTATTCAAACAGACCTATGACCTCTCCTGTACTGTAAATGACCATCCCTGTGTCCAATGGACAAAGGGATTACAGTATCCATTGTGTTATGTTTTGGATGAAGTGAATAAAGAGAGCCTGCAGCAGGCTTGGTCACACAAGACTCTCAACGCTTTCAACCTGATATCGGAGGACCGGACCGGGAAGCGCATGCAAAATGTTCTCACGTATGTACATTGACTGTAGCCATTTGCTCTGTTGTATTGTAGTGCATAATTTGTATTGTTAAACCCCCTTTCAGATATATTACTCTGTGGTGTCGGAACCCAGTGTTTAACTACAAATCTGTGTTGTGTCCTCTTTTCCCTGCTAGGGTTTATAGTGTATTACATTGCCTAACTGTATAAGATTCAAAAGTGTATTAATAAGGTGTGTACGCGCTGCGGGTACTTTGTACCGTCAGCGCTGCATAAGGTTTAAAGTGTAATATCATTGCACTGCATTGCTGCATAAGGTTTAAAGTTTAATAGCATCACACTGCATTGTTGCATAAGGTTTAAAGTGTATTCATTATTGTTCTGCTTATCTGTATAAGGTTTAAAAGTGTTATCAATTTGGTGTGTACGCGCTGCGGGTACTTTGTACCTTCAGCGCGGCGTTTGTACGCAGAGTCCGTACATTGTACGGGACTCATTACGTAAATAGCGTAAAAGGTATGTAGAGTTAATATTAAGTCCAGCGGCCGCAGCGGGTCCATGGTAAAGGTGTGTTTAAGGGTATAGCTTTATGTTTTAAGATAAAATCGACATTATCAATTGGGGGCTCGTCCGAGATATCACGTTCTTGATAATGCACTGTACATTACAAACCGGCTGAAATTGACCGGCTCCAATGGACGCATTGAGAAGCTGATGAAAAAATCATATCCGTGTGTATTGTGTTGTGTTATTAGTAAGATGCTGATATGAAATTTAAGGGACAATTAGTTTCTCATAATATTTAAGATGCTAAAATGTATTTTTATTGTTGCAAAACAAGGTTCAAATGAGTCATATTGTGTTTGATTCAGATTGGATTGCTTATCTGTTAAGTAGGGTTAAAAGTACATTTATAAGTTGCTGCAATAGCCTTGATATAGTGTTTTTTTTTAACTCAGGCCTAAAATAACTTCAGGGGCTTGCATGGTGTGTGATTTCTTTGTGACAAAGGAAGCCGCATGGTCTGTCCTCCATTTTGGACTAACCACATGGCCTGTCCACCATTTTGTGTAACCCTCATGGATGTGGAAGGGGGAGGAGCAGCGGCCATGTTGGGAAGGTCATTTTTCTAAATGGCTGATTTTCACTGCCCGGAATAATCAGCTGTCCTTGGTCAAAAAAAATAATCACCATTTATGAGTTACCAATGCATTTATTTAACCCATGCCATAGTCAATTACAAATTGTTTCAGCTGGGCCTAGTGAAAAGTTAATAGTAAGATGAATACTTGATGTAAGAAGTACACACAGATATAAAAAAAAGTTTTTTTTTTCTTTTACCTATAAGATTCAGTTAACTCTGCTTGCTATAAGATAGCCATTGAAATGCAAATTAACCTGTATAACTGCTTTTTCCTAGCAGTAAAAAAAAAAAAAACACCTTTACAGGCAGCCAATAGCACATAGCATTCATATGCAAATTAGAAGCACTTAATGGGTAAATGAGTCTCAGGAGACCAGTGAATGGTACATATATATAAAATTATAATTATGTGTGTGTTTATATCAATGTATGTTCTGCAAGATGGCTATCCAATCTGAATCATACCATTTGAATTATTGATTATTGCTAGATTTATTTTAGAACTATGTGAAAACCAGAGATATTTGGTGCTATATAGTTAAAAATAAAATAAATATTTAAGGAAGTAAGTGTAAGACACACACGCAGCCTCGCCTAGTTGTAAAGGTTTATACAGAAGACTACTGTGTTGTGTTAAGTAAACGATTATAGGTAATATCGCTTACATTTATAGAAGTGTGGGATTTGTACTATTGCGGACGTACGGTTTTTGTACACGTGTCTCGGACAAAGTACGGGACTGCGTACGCAACGTAAAGACATACACATACAATTTACACAATAGCATTGTTTAGTTTAGGGGCGGAACAGTAGCCACGTTACAATAGCACAAATTGCTCGGTTTCCAAAATTTAGTTTAAATAAAACCTTTTTTACTGTATTACCTCTGGTACTAAGGCTGTTTATCTGAATGAAAATTAATTTTCTGTACAAAAAAACCAAAGTGTATTTGAGTGAACGAACGTGAGCAAACATAATAAAGGTGTTGTGGACCCAGGAAATTCGGGATCCCATAGAAGTGGTACACCGAGTGAGTGGAGACTCGGTGG